>NW_026699395.1:0-46847 GCF_030435755.1 Ochotona princeps
TTTAGCTCTCACACCAATATTTGCGTCTAGAGCCTTTGCATTGAGGGCTATCTGAAAACGGCTGTGGCGCTGAAGTTGCCTGTGAATGTGGAGTTGGTGGCATGTGAAACCCGCATGTGGAGCATTCGTTTGTGTGGGATGCTGACCAAGCTTCATTTCAGTCCTAGGCACAAAAAGAGCACTAAGCATAGAGTGTGAAAACTGAGTTTCCTTGAGAGCTGCTTGGAAGCCTGATGGTGTGTGAAGTTAGTGAGCCAAATGGAGTTGTTCTCCCACAAGAACCACTCGGCTGATCCTTCTTCAATATGCCCTTCACCAACATGCAGTGTTTCCTTGATTGAGTTAGCTCTCACACCAATATTTGCGTCTAGAGCCTTTGCATTGAGGGCTATCTGAAAACGGCTGTGGCGCTGAAGTTGCCTGTGAATGTGGAGTTGGTGGCATGTGAAACCCGCATGTGGAGCATTCGTTTGTGTGGGATGCTCTACCAGGTTCATTCCTAGATAATGCACTCAAAGGGCACTAAGCATAGAGTGTGAAAACTGAGTTTCCTTGAGAGCTGCTTGGAAGCCTGATGGTGTGTGAAGTTAGTGAGCCAAATGGAGTTGTTCTCCCACAAGAACCACTCGGCTGATCCTTCAATATGCCCTTCACCAACATGCAGTGTTTCCTTGATTGAATTAGCTCTCACACCAATATTTGCGTCTAGAGCCTTTGCATTGAGGGCTATCTGAAAACGGCTGTGGCGCTGAAGTTGCCTGTGAATGTGGAGTTTGTGGCATGTGAAACCCGCATGTGGAGCATTCGTTTGCGTGGGATACTCTCCAAGCTTCATTTCAGTCCTAGGCATACAAAGGGCACTAAGCATAGAGTGTGAAAACTGAGTTTCCTTGAGAGCTGCTTGGAAGCCTGATGGTGTGTGAAGTTAGTGAGCCAAATGGAGTTGTTCTCCCACAAGAACCACTCGGCTGATCCTTCTTCAATATGCCCTTCACCAACATGCAGTGTTTCCTTGATTGAATTAGCTCTCACACCAATATTTGCGTCTAGAGCCTTTGCATTGAGGGCTATCTGAAAACAGCTGTGGCGCTGAAGTTGCCTGTGAATGTGGAGTTGGTGGCATGTGAAACCCGCATGTGGAGCATTCGTTTGTGTGGGGATGCTCTACCAGGTTCATTTCAGTCCTAGCCATACAAAGGGCACTAAGCATAGAGTGTGAAAACTGAGTTTCCTTGAGAGCTGCTTGGAAGCCTGATGGTGTGTGAAGTTAGTGAGCCAAATGGAGTTGTTCTCCCACAAGAACCACTCGGCTGATCCTTCTTCAATATGCCCTTCACCAACATGCAGTGTTTCCTTGATTGAATTAGCTCTCACACCAATATTTGTGTCTAGAGCCTTTGCATTGAGGGCTATCTGAAAACGGCTGTGGCGCTGAAGTTGCCTGTGAATGTGGAGTTGGTGGCATGTGAAACCCGCATGTGGAGCATTCGTTTGTGTGGGATGCTCTACCAGGTTCATTTCAATCCTAGGCACACAAAGAGTACTAAGCATATAGCATGAAAACTGAGTTTCCTTGAGAGCTGCTTGGAAGCCTGATGGTGTGTGAAGTTAGTGAGCCAAATGGAGTTGTTCTCCCACAAGAACCACTCGGCTGATCCTTCTTCAATATGCCCTTCACCAACATGCAGTGTTTCCTTGATTGAATTAGCTCTCACACCAATATTTGCGTCTAGAGCCTTTGCATTGAGGGCTATCTGAAACGGCTGTGGCGCTGAAGTTGCCTGTGAATGTGGAGTTGGTGGCATGTGAAACCCGCATGTGGAGCATTCGTTTGTGTGGGATGCTCTACCAGGTTCATTCCTAGATAATGCACTCAAAGGGCACTAAGCATAGAGTGTGAAAACTGAGTTTCCTTGAGAGCTGCTTGGAAGCCTGATGGTGTGTGAAGTTAGTGAGCCAAATGGAGTTGTTCTCCCACAAGAACCACTCGGCTGATCCTTCTTCAATATGCCCTTCACCAACATGCAGTGTTTCCTTGATTGAATTAGCTCTCACACCAATATTTGTGTCTAGAGCCTTTGCATTGAGGGCTATCTGAAAACGGCTGTGGCGCTGAAGTTGCCTGTGAATGTGGAGTTGGTGGCATGTGAAACCCGCATGTGGAGCATTCGTTTGTGTGGGATGCTGACCAAGCTTCATTTCAGTCCTAGGCACAAAAAGAGCACTAAGCATAGAGTGTGAAAACTGAGTTTCCTTGAGAACTGCTTGGAAGCCTGATGGTGTGTGAAGTTAGTGAGCCAAATGGAGTTGTTCTCCCACAAGAACCACTCGGCTGATCCTTCTTCAATATGCCCTTCAGCAACATGCAGTGTTTCCTTGATTGAATTAGCTCTCACACCAATATTTGCGTCTAGAGCCTTTGCATTGAGGGCTATCTGAAAACGGCTGTGGCGCTGAAGTTGCCTGAGAATGTGGAGTTGGTGGCATGTGAAACCCGCATGTGGAGCATTCGTTTGTGTGGGATGCTCTCCAAGCTTCATTTCAGTCCTAGGCATACAAAGGGCACTAAGCATAGAGTGTGAAAACTGAGTTTCCTTGAGAGCTGCTTGGAAGCCTGATGGTGTGTGAAGTTAGTGAGCCAAATGGAGTTGTTCTCCCACAAGAACCACTCGGCTGATCCTTCTTCAATATGCCCTTCACCAACATGCAGTGTTTCCTTGATTGAATTAGCTCTCACACCAATATTTGCGTCTAGAGCCTTTGCATTGAGGGCTATCTGAAAACGGCTGTGGCGCTGAAGTTGCCTGTATATGTGGAGTTGGTGGCATGTGAAACCCGCATGTGGAGCATTCGTTTGTGTGGGATGCTCTACCAGGTTCATTCAGTCCTAGCCATACAAAGGGCACTAAGCATAGAGTGTGAAAACTGAGTTTCCTTGAGAGCTGCTTGGAAGCCTGATGGTGTGTGAAGTTAGTGAGCCAAATGGAGTTGTTCTCCCACAAGAACCACTCGGCTGATCCTTCTTCAATATGCCCTTCACCAACATGCAGTGTTTCCTTGATTGAATTAGCTCTCACACCAATATTTGCGTCTAGAGCCTTTGCATTGAGGGCTATCTGAAAACGGCTGTGGCGCTGAAGTTGCCTGTGAATGTGGAGTTGGTGGCATGTGAAACCCGCATGTGGAGCATTCGTTTGTGTGGGATGCTCTACCAGGTTCATTTCAGTCCTAGCCATACAAAGGGCACTAAGCATAGAGTGTGAAAACTGAGTTTCCTTGAGAGCTGCTTGGAAGCCTGATGGTGTGTGAAGTTAGTGAGCCAAATGGAGTTGTTCTCCCACAAGAACCACTCGGCTGATCCTTCTTCAATATGCCCTTCACCAACATGCAGTGTTTCCTTGATTGAATTAGCTCTCACACCAATATTTGCGTCTAGAGCCTTTGCATTGAGGGCTATCTGAAAACGGCTGTGGCGCTGAAGTTGCCTGTGAATGTGGAGTTGGTGGCATGTGAAACCCGCATGTGGAGCATTCGTTTGTGTGGGATGCTGACCAAGCTTCATTTCAGTCCTAGGCACACAAAGGGCACTAAGCATAGAGTGTGAAAACTGAGTTTCCTTGAGAGCTGCTTGGAAGCCTGATGGTGTGTGAAGTTAGTGAGCCAAATGGAGTTGTGCTCCCACAAGAACCACTCGGCTGATCCTTCTTCAATATGCCCTTCACCAACATGCAGTGTTTCCTTGATTGAATTAGCTCTCACACCAATATTTGCGTCTAGAGCCTTTGCATTGAGGGCTATCTGAAAACGGCTGTGGCGCTGAAGTTGCCTGTGAATGTGGAGTTGGTGGCATGTGAAACCCGCATGTGGAGCATTCGTTTGTGTGGGATGCTGACCGAGCTTTATTTCAGTCCTAGGCACACAAAGAGCACTAGCATAGAGTGTGAAAACTGAGTTTCCTTGAGAGCTGCTTGGAAGCCTGATGGTGTGTGAATTTAGTGAGCCAAATGGAGTTGTTCTCCCACAAGAACCACTCGGCTGATGCTTTTTCAATATGCCCTTCACCAACATGCAGTGTTTCCTTGATTGAATTAGCTCTCACACCAATATTTGCGTCTAGAGCCTTTGTATTGAGGGCTATCTGAAAACGGCTGTGGCGCTGAAGTTGCCTGTATATGTGGAGTTGGTGGCATGTGAAACCCGCATGTGGAGCATTCGTTTGTGTGGGATGCTCTACCAGGTTCATTTCAGTCCTAGCCATACAAAGGGCACTAAGCATAGAGTGTGAAAACTGAGTTTCCTTGAGAGCTGCTTGGAAGCCTGATGGTGTGTGAAGTTAGTGAGCCAAATGGAGTTGTTCTCCCACAAGAACCACTCTGCTGATCCTTCTTCAATATGCCCTTCACCAACATGCAGTGTTTCCTTGATTGAATTAGCTCTCACACCAATATTTGGGTCTAGAGCCTTTGCATTGAGGGCTATCTGAAAACGGCTGTGGCGCTGAAGTTGCCTGTGAATGTGGAGTTGGTGCATGTGAAACCCGCATGTGGAGCATTCGTTTGTGTGGGATGC
The DNA here is from genome assembly GCF_030435755.1 of Ochotona princeps. Taxonomy (NCBI): domain Eukaryota; kingdom Metazoa; phylum Chordata; class Mammalia; order Lagomorpha; family Ochotonidae; genus Ochotona; species Ochotona princeps. Next base: position 4,570 of record NW_026699395.1, read on the forward strand.
TCTACCAGGTTCATTCCTAGATAATGCACTCAAAGGGCACTAAGCATAGAGTGTGAAAACTGAGTTTCCTTGAGAGCTGCTTGGAAGCCTGATGGTGTGTGAAGTTAGTGAGCCAAATGGAGTTGTTCTCCCACAAGAACCACTCGGCTGATCCTTCTTCAATATGCCCTTCACCAACATGCAGTGTTTCCTTGATTGAATTAGCTCTCACACCAATATTTGCGTCTAGAGCCTTTGCATTGAGGGCTATCTGAAAATGGCTGTGGCGCTGAAGTTGCCTGTGAATGTGGAGTTGGTGGCATGTGAAACCCGCATGTGGAGCATTCGTTTGTGTGGGATGCTCTACCAGGTTCATTTCAGTCCTAGGCACACAAAGGGCACTAAGGATAGAGCGTGAAAACTGAGTTTCCTTGAGAGCTGCTTGGAAGCCTGATGGTGTGTGAAGTTAGTGAGCCAAATGGAGTTGTTCTCCCACAAGAACCACTCGGCTGATCCTTCTTCAATATGCCCTTCACCAACATGCAGTGTTTCCTTGATTGAATTAGCTCTCACACCAATATTTGCGTCTAGAGCCTTTGCATTGAGGGCTATCTGAAAACGGCTGTGGCGCTGAAGTTGCCTGTGAATGTGGAGTTGGTGGCATGTGAAAACCGCATGTGGAGCATTCGTTTGTGTGGGATGCTGACCAAGCTTCATTTCAGTCCTAGGCACACAAAGAGCACTAAGCATAGAGTGTGAAAACTGAGTTTCCTTGAGAGCTGCTTGGAAGCCTGATGGTGTGTGAAGTTAGTGAGCCAAATGGAGTTGTTCTCCCACAAGAACCACTCGGCTGATCCTTCTTCAATATGCCCTTCACCAACATGCAGTGTTTCCTTGATTGAATTAGCTCTCACACCAATATTGGCGTCTAGAGCCTTTGCATTGAGGGCTATCTGAAAACGGCTGTGGCGCTGAAGTTGCCTGTGAATGTGGAGTTGGTGGCATGTGAAACCCGCATGTGGAGCATTCGTTTGTGTGGGATGCTCTACCAGGTTCATTTCAGTCCTAGCCATACAAAGGGCACTAAGCATAGAGTGTGAAAACTGAGTTTCCTTGAGAGCTGCTTGGAAGCCTGATGGTGTGTGAAGTTAGTGAGCCAAATGGAGTTGTTCTCCCACAAGAACCACTCTGCTGATCCTTCTTCAATATGCCCTTCACCAACATGCAGTGTTTCCTTGATTGAATTAGCTCTCACACCAATATTTGCGTGTAGAGCCTTTGCATTGAGGGCTATCTGAAAACGGCTGTGGCGCTGAAGTTGCCTGTGAATGTGGAGTTTGTGGCATGTGAAACCCGCATGTGGAGCATTCGTTTGCGTGGGATACTCTCCAAGCTTCATTTCAGTCCTAGGCATACAAAGGGCACTAAGCATAGAGTGTGAAAACTGAGTTTCCTTGAGAGCTGCTTGGAAGCCTGATGGTGTGTGAAGTTAGTGAGCCAAATGGAGTTGTTCTCCCACAAGAACCACTCGGCTGATCCTTCTTCAATATGCCCTTCACCAACATGCAGTGTTTCCTTGATTGAATTAGCTCTCACACCAATATTGGCGTCTAGAGCCTTTGCATTGAGGGCTATCTGAAAACAGCTGTGGCGCTGAAGTTGCCTGTGAATGTGGAGTTGGTGGCATGTGAAACCCGCATGTGGAGCATTCGTTTGTGTGGGATGCTCTACCAGGTTCATTTCAGTCCTAGCCATACAAAGGGCACTAAGCATAGAGTGTGAAAACTGAGTTTCCTTGAGAGCTGCTTGGAAGCCTGATGGTGTGTGAAGTTAGTGAGCCAAATGGAGTTGTTCTCCCACAAGAACCACTCGGCTGATCCTTCTTCAATATGCCCTTCACCAACATGCAGTGTTTCCTTGATTGAATTAGCTCTCACACCAATATTTGTGTCTAGAGCCTTTGCATTGAGGGCTATCTGAAAACGGCTGTGGCGCTGAAGTTGCCTGTGAATGTGGAGTTGGTGGCATGTGAAACCCGCATGTGGAGCATTCGTTTGTGTGGGATGCTCTACCAGGTTCATTTCAATCCTAGGCACACAAAGAGTACTAAGCATAGAGCATGAAAACTGAGTTTCCTTGAGAGCTGCTTGGAAGCCTGATGGTGTGTGAAGTTAGTGAGCCAAATGGAGTTGTTCTCCCACAAGAACCACTCGGCTGATCCTTCTTCAATATGCCCTTCACCAACATGCGGTGTTTCCTTGATTGAATTAGCTCTCACACCAATATTTGCGTCTAGAGCCTTTGCATTGAGGGCTATCTGAAAACGGCTCTGGCGCTGAAGTTGCCTGTGAATGTGGAGTTGGTGGCATGTGAAACCCGCATGTGGAGCATTCGTTTGTGTGGGATGCTCTACCAGGTTCATTCCTAGATAATGCACTCAAAGGGCACTAAGCATAGAGTGTGAAAACTGAGTTTCCTTGAGAGCTGCTTGGAAGCCTGATGGTGTGTGAAGTTAGTGAGCCAAATGGAGTTGTTCTCCCACAAGAACCACTCGGCTGATCCTTCTTCAATATGCCCTTCACCAACATGCAGTGTTTCCTTGATTGAATTAGCTCTCACACCAATATTTGTGTCTAGAGCCTTTGCATTGAGGGCTATCTGAAAACGGCTGTGGCGCTGAAGTTGCCTGTGAATGTGGAGTTGGTGGCATGTGAAACCCGCATGTGGAGCATTCGTTTGTGTGGGATGCTGACCAAGCTTCATTTCAGTCCTAGGCACAAAAAGAGCACTAAGCATAGAGTGTGAAAACTGAGTTTCCTTGAGAACTGCTTGGAAGCCTGATGGTGTGTGAAGTTAGTGAGCCAAATGGAGTTGTTCTCCCACAAGAACCACTCGGCTGATCCTTCTTCAATATGCCCTTCAGCAACATGCAGTGTTTCCTTGATTGAATTAGCTCTCACACCAATATTTGCGTCTAGAGCCTTTGCATTGAGGGCTATCTGAAAACGGCTGTGGCGCTGAAGTTGCCTGAGAATGTGGAGTTGGTGGCATGTGAAACCCGCATGTGGAGCATTCGTTTGTGTGGGATGCTCTCCAAGCTTCATTTCAGTCCTAGGCATACAAAGGGCACTAAGCATAGAGTGTGAAAACTGAGTTTCCTTGAGAGCTGCTTGGAAGCCTGATGGTGTGTGAAGTTAGTGAGCCAAATGGAGTTGTTCTCCCACAAGAACCACTCGGCTGATCCTTCTTCAATATGCCCTTCACCAACATGCAGTGTTTCCTTGATTGAATTAGCTCTCACACCAATATTTGCGTCTAGAGCCTTTGCATTGAGGGCTATCTGAAAACGGCTGTGGCGCTGAAGTTGCCTGTATATGTGGAGTTGGTGGCATGTGAAACCCGCATGTGGAGCATTCGTTTGTGTGGGATGCTCTACCAGGTTCATTTCAGTCCTAGCCATACAAAGGGCACTAAGCATAGAGTGTGAAAACTGAGTTTCCTTGAGAGCTGCTTGGAAGCCTGATGGTGTGTGAAGTTAGTGAGCCAAATGGAGTTGTTCTCCCACAAGAACCACTCGGCTGATCCTTCTTCAATATGCCCTTCACCAACATGCAGTGTTTCCTTGATTGAATTAGCTCTCACACCAATATTTGCGTCTAGAGCCTTTGCATTGAGGGCTATCTGAAAACGGCTGTGGCGCTGAAGTTGCCTGTGAATGTGGAGTTGGTGGCATGTGAAACCCGCATGTGGAGCATTCGTTTGTGTGGGATGCTCTACCAGGTTCATTCCTAGATAATGCACTCAAAGGGCACTAAGCATAGAGTGTGAAAACTGAGTTTCCTTGAGAGCTGCTTGGAAGCCTGATGGTGTGTGAAGTTAGTGAGCCAAATGGAGTTGTTCTCCCACAAGAACCACTCGGCTGATCCTTCTTCAATATGCCCTTCACCAACATGCAGTGTTTCCTTGATTGAATTAGCTCTCACACCAATATTTGGGTCTAGAGCCTTTGCATTGAGGGCTATCTGAAAACGGCTGTGGCGCTGAAGTTGCCTGTGAATGTGGAGTTGGTGGCATGTGAAACCCGCATGTGGAGCATTCGTTTGTGTGGGATGCTCTACCAGGTTCATTTCAGTCCTAGCCATACAAAGGGCACTAAGCATAGAGTGTGAAAACTGAGTTTCCTTGAGAGCTGCTTGGAAGCCTGATGGTGTGTGAAGTTAGTGAGCCAAATGGAGTTGTTCTCCCACAAGAACCACTCGGCTGATCCTTCTTCAATATGCCCTTCACCAACATGCAGTGTTTCCTTGATTGAATTAGCTCTCACACCAATATTTGCGTCTAGAGCCTTTGCATTGAGGGCTATCTGAAAACGGCTGTGGCGCTGAAGTTGCCTGTGAATGTGGAGTTGGTGGCATGTGAAACCCGCATGTGGAGCATTCGTTTGTGTGGGATGCTGACCAAGCTTCATTTCAGTCCTAGGCACACAAAGGGCACTAAGCATAGAGTGTGAAAACTGAGTTTCCTTGAGAGCTGCTTGGAAGCCTGATGGTGTGTGAAGTTAGTGAGCCAAATGGAGTTGTGCTCCCACAAGAACCACTCGGCTGATCCTTCTTCAATATGCCCTTCACCAACATGCAGTGTTTCCTTGATTGAATTAGCTCTCACACCAATATTTGCGTCTAGAGCCTTTGCATTGAGGGCTATCTGAAAACGGCTGTGGCGCTGAAGTTGCCTGTGAATGTGGAGTTGGTGGCATGTGAAACCCGCATGTGGAGCATTCGTTTGTGTGGGATGCTGACCGAGCTTCATTTCAGTCCTAGGCACACAAAGAGCACTAGCATAGAGTGTGAAAACTGAGTTTCCTTGAGAGCTGCTTGGAAGCCTGATGGTGTGTGAAGTTAGTGAGCCAAATGGAGTTGTTCTCCCACAAGAACCACTCGGCTGATGCTTTTTCAATATGCCCTTCACCAACATGCAGTGTTTCCTTGATTGAATTAGCTCTCACACCAATATTTGCGTCTAGAGCCTTTGTATTGAGGGCTATCTGAAAACGGCTGTGGCGCTGAAGTTGCCTGTATATGTGGAGTTGGTGGCATGTGAAACCCGCATGTGGAGCATTCGTTTGTGTGGGATGCTCTACCAGGTTCATTTCAGTCCTAGCCATACAAAGGGCACTAAGCATAGAGTGTGAAAACTGAGTTTCCTTGAGAGCTGCTTGGAAGCCTGATGGTGTGTGAAGTTAGTGAGCCAAATGGAGTTGTTCTCCCACAAGAACCACTCTGCTGATCCTTCTTCAATATGCCCTTCACCAACATGCAGTGTTTCCTTGATTGAATTAGCTCTCACACCAATATTTGGGTCTAGAGCCTTTGCGTTGAGGGCTATCTGAAAACGGCTGTGGCGCTGAAGTTGCCTGTGAATGTGGAGTTGGTGGCATGTGAAACCCGCATGTGGAGCATTCGTTTGTGTGGGATGCTCTACCAGGTTCATTCCTAGATAATGCACTCAAAGGGCACTAAGCATAGAGTGTGAAAACTGAGTTTCCTTGAGAGCTGCTTGGAAGCCTGATGGTGTGTGAAGTTAGTGAGCCAAATGGAGTTGTTCTCCCACAAGAACCACTCGGCTGATCCTTCTTCAATATGCCCTTCACCAACATGCAGTGTTTCCTTGATTGAATTAGCTCTCACACCAATATTTGCGTCTAGAGCCTTTGCATTGAGGGCTATCTGAAAATGGCTGTGGCGCTGAAGTTGCCTGTGAATGTGGAGTTGGTGGCATGTGAAACCCGCATGTGGAGCATTCGTTTGTGTGGGATGCTCTACCAGGTTCATTTCAGTCCTAGGCACACAAAGGGCACTAAGGATAGAGCGTGAAAACTGAGTTTCCTTGAGAGCTGCTTGGAAGCCTGATGGTGTGTGAAGTTAGTGAGCCAAATGGAGTTGTTCTCCCACAAGAACCACTCTGCTGATCCTTCTTCAATATGCCCTTCACCAACATGCAGTGTTTCCTTGATTGAATTAGCTCTCACACCAATATTTGCGTCTAGAGCCTTTGCATTGAGGGCTATCTGAAAACGGCTGTGGCGCTGAAGTTGCCTGTGAATGTGGAGTTGGTGGCATGTGAAAACCGCATGTGGAGCATTCGTTTGTGTGGGATGCTGACCAAGCTTCATTTCAGTCCTAGGCACACAAAGAGCACTAAGCATAGAGTGTGAAAACTGAGTTTCCTTGAGAGCTGCTTGGAAGCCTGATGGTGTGTGAAGTTAGTGAGCCAAATGGAGTTGTTCTCCCACAAGAACCACTCGGCTGATCCTTCTTCAATATGCCCTTCACCAACATGCAGTGTTTCCTTGATTGAATTAGCTCTCACACCAATATTTGCGTCTAGAGCCTTTGCATTGAGGGCTATCTGAAAACGGCTGTGGCGCTGAAGTTGCCTGTGAATGTGGAGTTGGTGGCATGTGAAACCCGCATGTGGAGCATTCGTTTGTGTGGGATGCTCTACCAGGTTCATTCCTAGATAATGCACTCAAAGGGCACTAAGCATAGAGTGTGAAAACTGAGTTTCCTTGAGAGCTGCTTGGAAGCCTGATGGTGTGTGAAGTTAGTGAGCCAAATGGAGTTGTTCTCCCACAAGAACCACTCGGCTGATCCTTCTTCAATATGCCCTTCACCAACATGCAGTGTTTCCTTGATTGAATTAGCTCTCACACCAATATTTGCGTCTAGAGCCTTTGCATTGAGGGCTATCTGAAAACGGCTGTGGCGCTGAAGTTGCCTGTGAATGTGGAGTTGGTGGCATGTGAAACCCGCATGTGGAGCATTCGTTTGTGTGGGATGCTGACCAAGCTTCATTTCAGTCCTAGGCACACAAAGAGCACTAAGCATAGAGTGTGAAAACTGAGTTTCCTTGAGAGCTGCTTGGAAGCCTGATGGTGTGTGAAGTTAGTGAGCCAAATGGAGTTGTTCTCCCACAAGAACCACTCGGCTGATCCTTCTTCAATATGCCCTTCACCAACATGCAGTGTTTCCTTGATTGAATTAGCTCTCACACCAATATTTGCGTCTAGAGCCTTTGCATTGAGGGCTATCTGAAAACGGCTGTGGCACTGAAGTTGCCTGTGAATGTGGAGTTGGTGGCATGTGAAACCCGCATGTGGAGCATTCGTTTGTGTGGGATGCTGACCAAGCTTCATTTCAGTCCTAGGCACACAAAGGGCACTAAGCATAGAGTGTGAAAACTGAGTTTCCTTGAGAGCTGCTTGGAAGCCTGATGGTGTGTGAAGTTAGTGAGCCAAATGGAGTTGTGCTCCCACAAGAACCACTCGGCTGATCCTTCTTCAATATGCCCTTCACCAACATGCAGTGTTTCCTTGATTGAATTAGCTCTCACACCAATATTTGCGTCTAGAGCCTTTGCATTGAGGGCTATCTGAAAACGGCTGTGGCGCTGAAGTTGCCTGTGAATGTGGAGTTGGTGGCATGTGAAACCCGCATGTGGAGCATTCGTTTGTGTGGGATGCTGACCGAGCTTCATTTCAGTCCTAGGCACACAAAGAGCACTAGCATAGAGTGTGAAAACTGAGTTTCCTTGAGAGCTGCTTGGAAGCCTGATGGTGTGTGAAGTTAGTGAGCCAAATGGAGTTGTTCTCCCACAAGAACCACTCGGCTGATGCTTTTTCAATATGCCCTTCACCAACATGCAGTGTTTCCTTGATTGAATTAGCTCTCACACCAATATTTGCGTCTAGAGCCTTTGTATTGAGGGCTATCTGAAAACGGCTGTGGCGCTGAAGTTGCCTGTATATGTGGAGTTGGTGGCATGTGAAACCCGCATGTGGAGCATTCGTTTGTGTGGGATGCTCTACCAGGTTCATTTCAGTCCTAGCCATACAAAGGGCACTAAGCATAGAGTGTGAAAACTGAGTTTCCTTGAGAGCTGCTTGGAAGCCTGATGGTGTGTGAAGTTAGTGAGCCAAATGGAGTTGTTCTCCCACAAGAACCACTCTGCTGATCCTTCTTCAATATGCCCTTCACCAACATGCAGTGTTTCCTTGATTGAATTAGCTCTCACACCAATATTTGGGTCTAGAGCCTTTGCATTGAGGGCTATCTGAAAACGGCTGTGGCGCTGAAGTTGCCTGTGAATGTGGAGTTGGTGGCATGTGAAACCCGCATGTGGAGCATTCGTTTGTGTGGGATGCTCTACCAGGTTCATTCCTAGATAATGCACTCAAAGGGCACTAAGCATAGAGTGTGAAAACTGAGTTTCCTTGAGAGCTGCTTGGAAGCCTGATGGTGTGTGAAGTTAGTGAGCCAAATGGAGTTGTTCTCCCACAAGAACCACTCGGCTGATCCTTCTTCAATATGCCCTTCACCAACATGCAGTGTTTCCTTGATTGAATTAGCTCTCACACCAATATTTGCGTGTAGAGCCTTTGCATTGAGGGCTATCTGAAAATGGCTGTGGCGCTGAAGTTGCCTGTGAATGTGGAGTTGGTGGCATGTGAAACCCGCATGTGGAGCATTCGTTTGTGTGGGATGCTCTACCAGGTTCATTTCAGTCCTAGGCACACAAAGGGCACTAAGGATAGAGCGTGAAAACTGAGTTTCCTTGAGAGCTGCTTGGAAGCCTGATGGTGTGTGAAGTTAGTGAGCCAAATGGAGTTGTTCTCCCACAAGAACCACTCGGCTGATCCTTCTTCAATATGCCCTTCAGCAACATGCAGTGTTTCCTTGATTGAATTAGCTCTCACACCAATATTTGCGTCTAGAGCCTTTGCATTGAGGGCTATCTGAAAACGGCTGTGGCGCTGAAGTTGCCTGTGAATGTGGAGTTGGTGGCATGTGAAAACCGCATGTGGAGCATTCGTTTGTGTGGGATGCTGACCAAGCTTCATTTCAGTCCTAGGCACACAAAGAGCACTAAGCATAGAGTGTGAAAACTGAGTTTCCTTGAGAGCTGCTTGGAAGCCTGATGGTGTGTGAAGTTAGTGAGCCAAATGGAGTTGTTCTCCCACAAGAACCACTCGGCTGATCCTTCTTCAATATGCCCTTCACCAACATGCAGTGTTTCCTTGATTGAATTAGCTCTCACACCAATATTTGCGTCTAGAGCCTTTGCATTGAGGGCTATCTGAAAACGGCTGTGGCGCTGAAGTTGCCTGTGAATGTGGAGTTGGTGGCATGTGAAACCCGCATGTGGAGCATTCGTTTGTGTGGGATGCTGACCAAGCTTCATTTCAGTCCTAGGCACACAAAGAGCACTAAGCATAGAGTGTGAAAACTGAGTTTCCTTGAGAGCTGCTTGGAAGCCTGATGGTGTGTGAAGTTAGTGAGCCAAATGGAGTTGTTCTCCCACAAGAACCACTCGGCTGATCCTTCTTCAATATGCCCTTCACCAACATGCAGTGTTTCCTTGATTGAATTAGCTCTCACACCAATATTTGCGTCTAGAGCCTTTGCATTGAGGGCTATCTGAAAACGGCTGTGGCGCTGAAGTTGCCTGTCAATGTGGAGTTGGTGGCATGTGAAACCCGCATGTGGAGCATTCGTTTGTGTGGGATGCTCTACCAGGTTCATTCCTAGATAATGCACTCAAAGGGCACTAAGCATAGAGTGTGAAAACTGAGTTTCCTTGAGAGCTGCTTGGAAGCCTGATGGTGTGTGAAGTTAGTGAGCCAAATGGAGTTGTTCTCCCACAAGAACCACTCGGCTGATCCTTCTTCAATATGCCCTTCACCAACATGCAGTGTTTCCTTGATTGAATTAGCTCTCACACCAATATTGGCGTCTAGAGCCTTTGCATTGAGGGCTATCTGAAAACGGCTGTGGCGCTGAAGTTGCCTGTGAATGTGGAGTTGGTGGCATGTGAAACCCGCATGTGGAGCATTCGTTTGTGTGGGATGCTGACCAAGCTTCATTTCAGTCCTAGGCACACAAAGAGCACTAAGCATAGAGTGTGAAATCTGAGTTTCCTTGAGAGCTGCTTGGAAGCCTGATGGTGTGTGAAGTTAGTGAGCCAAATGGAGTTGTTCTCCCACAAGAACCACTCGGCTGATCCTTCTTCAATATGCCCTTCACCAACATGCAGTGTTTCCTTGATTGAATTAGCTCTCACACCAATATTTGCGTCTAGAGCCTTTGCATTGAGGGCTTTCTGAAAATGGCTGTGGCGCTGAAGTTGCCTGTGAATGTGGAGTTGGTGGCATGTGAAACCCGCATGTGGAGCATTCGTTTGTGTGGGATGCTCTACCAGGTTCATTCCTAGATAATGCACTCAAAGGGCACTAAGCATAGAGTGTGAAAACTGAGTTTCCTTGAGAGCTGCTTGGAAGCCTGATGGTGTGTGAAGTTAGTGAGCCAAATGGAGTTGTTCTCCCACAAGAACCACTCGGCTGATCCTTCTTCAATATGCCCTTCACCAACATGCAGTGTTTCCTTGATTGAATTAGCTCTCACACCAATATTTGCGTCTAGAGCCTTTGCATTGAGGGCTATCTGAAAACGGCTGTGGCGCTGAAGTTGCCTGTGAATGTGGAGTTGGTGGCATGTGAAACCCGCATGTGGAGCATTCGTTTGTGTGGGATGCTCTACCAGGTTCATTTCAGTCCTAGCCATACAAAGGGCACTAAGCATAGAGTGTGAAAACTGGTTTCCTTGAGAGCTGCTTGGAAGCCTGATGGTGTGTGAATTTAGTGAGCCAAATGGAGTTGTTCTCCCACAAGAACCACTCTGCTGATCCTTCTTCAATATGCCCTTCACCAACATGCAGTGTTTCCTTGATTGAATTAGCTCTCACACCAATATTTGCGTGTAGAGCCTTTGCATTGAGGGCTATCTGAAAACGGCTGTGGCGCTGAAGTTGCCTCTGAATGTGGAGTTGGTGGCATGTGAAACCCGCATGTGGAGCATTCGTTTGTGTGGGATGCTCTCCAAGCTTCATTTCAGTCCTAGGCATACAAAGGGCACTAAGCATAGAGCATGAAAACTGAGTTTCCTTGAGAGCTGCTTGGAAGCCTGATGGTGTGTGAAGTTAGTGAGCGAAATGGAGTTGTTCTCCCACAAGAACCACTCGGCTGATCCTTCTTCAATATGCCCTTCACCAACATGCAGTGTTTCCTTGATTGAATTAGCTCTCACACCAATATTTGCGTCTAGAGCCTTTGCATTGAGGGCTATCTGAAAACGGCTGTGGCGCTGAAGTTGCCTGTGAATGTGGAGTTGGTGGCATGTGAAACCCGCATGTGGAGCATTCGTTTGTGTGGGATGCTCTACCAGGTTCATTCCTAGATAATGCACTGAAAGGGCACTAAGCATAGAGTGTGAAAACTGAGTTTCCTTGAGAGCTGCTTGGAAGCCTGATGGTGTGTGAAGTTAGTGAGCCAAATGGAGTTGTTCTCCCACAAGAACCACTCGGCTGATCCTTCTTCAATATGCCCTTCACCAACATGCAGTGTTTCCTTGATTGAATTAGCTCTCACACCAATATTTGCGTCTAGAGCCTTTGCATTGAGGGCTATCTGAAAACGGCTGTGGCGCTGAAGTTGCCTGTGAATGTGGAGTTGGTGGCATGTGAAACCCGCATGTGGAGCATTCGTTTGTGTGGGATGCTGACCAAGCTTCACTTCAGTCCTAGGCACACAAAGAGCACTAAGCACAGAGTGTGAAAACTGAGTTTCCTTGAGAGCTGCTTGGAAGCCTGATGGTGTGTGAAGTTAGTGAGCCAAATGGAGTTGTGCTCCCACAAGAACCACTCGGCTGATCCTTCTTCAATATGCCCTTCACCAACATGCAGTGTTTCCTTGATTGAATTAGCTCTCACACCAATATTTGCGTCTAGAGCCTTTGCATTGAGGGCTATCTGAAAACGGCTGTGGCGCTGAAGTTGCCTGTGAATGTGGAGTTGGTGGCATGTGAAACCCGCATGTGGAGCATTCATTTGTGTGGGATGCTCTACCAGGTTCATTCCTAGATAATGCACTCAAAGGGCACTAAACATAGAGTGTGAAAACTGAGTTTCCTTGAGAGCTGCTTGGAAGCCTGATGGTGTGTGAAGTTAGTGAGCCAAATGGAGTTGTTCTCCCACAAGAACCACTCGGCTGATTCTTCTTCAATATGCCCTTCACCAACATGCAGTGTTTCCTTGATTGAATTAGCTCTCACACCAATATTTGCGTGTAGAGCCTTTGCATTGAGGGCTATCTGAAAACGGCTGTGGCGCTGAAGTTGCCTGTGAATGTGGAGTTGGTGGCATGTGAAACACGCATGTGGAGCATTCGTTTGTGTGGGATGCTCTACCAGGTTCATTCCTAGATAATGCACTCAAAGGGCACTAAGCATAGAGTGTGAAAACTGAGTTTCCTTGAGAGCTGCTTGGAAGCCTGATGGTGTGTGAAGTTAGTGAGCCAAATGGAGTTGTTCTCCCACAAGAACCACTCGGCTGATTCTTCTTCAATATGCCCTTCACCAACATGCAGTGTTTCCTTGATTGAATTAGCTCTCACACCAATATTTGCGTGTAGAGCCTTTGCATTGAGGGCTATCTGAAAACGGCTGTGGCGCTGAAGTTGCCTGTGAATGTGGAGTTGGTGGCATGTGAAACCCGCATGTGGAGCATTCGTTTGTGTGGGATGCTCTACCAGGTTCATTCCTAGATAATGCACTCAAAGGGCACTAAACATAGAGCGTGAAAACTGAGTTTCCTTGAGAGCTGCTTGGAAGCCTGATGGTGTGTGAAGTTAGTGAGCCAAATGGAGTTGTTCTCCCACAAGAACCACTCGGCTGATCCTTCTTCAATATGCCCTTCACCAACATGCAGTGTTTCGTTGATTGAATTAGCTCTCACACCAATATTTGCGTCTAGAGCCTTTGCATTGAGGGCTATCTGAAAACGGCTGTGGCGCTGAAGTTGCCTGTGAATGTGGAGTTGGTGGCATGTGAAACCCGCATGTGGAGCATTCGTTTGTGTGGGATGCTGACCAAGCTTCACTTCAGTCCTAGGCAGAGAAAGGGCACTAAGCATAGAGTGTGAAAACTGAGTTTCCTTGAGAGCTGCTTGGAAGCCTGATGTTGTGTGAAGTTAGTGAGCCAAATGGAGTTGTTCTCCCACAAGAACCACTCGGCTGATCCTTCTTCAATATGCCCTTCACCAACATGCAGTGTTTCCTTGATTGAATTAGCTCTCACACCAATATTTGCGTCTAGAGCCTTTGCATTGAGGGCTATCTGAAAACGGCTGTGGCGCTGAAGTTGCCTGTGAATGTGGAGTTGGTGGCATGTGAAACCCGCATGTGGAGCATTCGTTTGTGTGGGATGCTGACAAAGCTTCATTTCAGTCCTAGGCACACAAAGATCACTAAGCATAGAGTGTGAAAACTGAGTTTCCTTGAGAGCTGCTTGGAAGCCTGATGGTGTGTGAAGTTAGTGAGCCAAATGGAGTTGTTCTCCCACAAGAACCACTCGGCTGATCCTTCTTCAATATGCCCTTCACCAACATGCAGTGTTTCCTTGATTGAATTAGCTCTCACACCAATATTTGCGTCTAGAGCCTTTGCATTGAGGGCTATCTGAAAACGGCTGTGGCGCTGAAGTTGCCTGTGAATGTGGAGTTGGTGGCATGTGAAACCCGCATGTGGAGCATTCGTTTGTGTGGGATGCTCTACCAGGTTCATTTCAATCCTAGGCACACAAAGAGCACTAAGCATAGAGCATGAAAACTGAGTTTCCTTGAGAGCTGCTTGAAAGCCTGATGGTGTGTGAAGTTAGTGAGCCAAATGGAGTTGTTCTCCCACAAGAACCACTCGGCTGATCCTTCTTCAATATGCCCTTCACCAACATGCAGTGTTTCCTTGATTGAATTAGCTCTCACACCAATATTTGCGTCTAGAGCCTTTGCATTGAGGGCTATCTGAAAACGGCTGTGGCGCTGAAGTTGCCTGTGAATGTGGAGTTGGTGGCATGTGAAACCGCATGTGGAGCATTCGTTTGTGTGGGATGCTGACCAAGCTTCATTAGAGTCCTAGGCACACACAGAGCACTAAGCATAGAGTGTGAAAACTGAGTTTCCTTGAGAGCTGCTTGGAAGCCTGATGGTGTGTGAAGTTAGTGAGCCAAATGGAGTTGTTCTCCCACAAGAACCACTCGGCTGATCCTTCTTCAATATGCCCTTCACCAACATGCAGTGTTTCCTTGATTGAATTAGCTCTCACACCAATATTTGCGTCTAGAGCCTTTGCATTGAGGGCTATCTGAAAACGGCTGTGGCGCTGAAGTTGCCTGTGAATGTGGAGTTGGTGGCATGTGAAACCCGCATGTGGAGCATTCGTTTGTGTGGGATGCTCTACCATGTTCATTCCTAGATAATGCACTCAAAGGGCACTAAACATAGAGTGTGAAAACTGAGTTTCCTTGAGAGCTGCTTGGAAGCCTGATGGTGTGTGAAGTTAGTGAGCCAAATGGAGTTGTTCTCCCACAAGAACCACTCGGCTGATCCTTCTTCAATATGCCCTTCACCAACATGCAGTGTTTCCTTGATTGAATTAGCTCTCACACCAATATTTGCGTCTAGAGCCTTTGCATTGAGGGCTATCTGAAAACGGCTGTGGCGCTGAAGTTGCCTGTGAATGTGGAGTTGGTGGCATGTAAAACCCGCATGTGGAGCATTCGTTTGTGTGGGATGCTGACCAAGCTTCACTTCAGTCCTAGGCACACAAAGAGCACTAAGCACAGAGTGTGAAAACTGAGTTTCCTTGAGAGCTGCTTGGAAGCCTGATGGTGTGTGAAGTTAGTGAGCCAAATGGAGTTGTTCTCCCACAAGAACCACTCGGCTGATCCTTCTTCAATATGCCCTTCACCAACATGCAGTGTTTCCTTGATTGAATTAGCTCTCACACCAATATTTGCGTGTAGAGCCTTTGCATTGAGGGCTATCTGAAAACGGCTGTGGCGCTGAAGTTGCCTGTGAATGTGGAGTTGGTGGCATGTGAAACCCGCATGTGGAGCATTCGTTTGTGTGGGATGCTGACAAAGCTTCATTTCAGTCCTAGGCACACAAAGAGCACTAAGCATAGAGTGTGAAAAGTGAGTTTCCTTGAGAGCTGCTTGGAAGCCTGATGGTGTGTGAAGTTAGTGAGCCAAATGGAGTTGTTCTCCCACAAGAACCACTCGGCTGATCCTTCTTCAATATGCCCTTCACCAACATGCAGTGTTTCCTTGATTGAATTAGCTCTCACACCAATATTTGCGTCTAGAGCCTTTGCATTGAGGGCTATCTGAAAACGGCTGTGGCGCTGAAGTTGCCTGTGAATGTGGAGTTGGTGGCATGTGAAACCCGCATGTGGAGCATTCGTTTATGTGGGATGCTCTCTCAGCTTCATTTCAGTCCTAGGCACTCAAAGGGCACTAAACATAGAGTGTGAAAACTGAGTTTCCTTGAGAGCTGCTTGGAAGCCTGATGGTGTGTGAAGTTAGTGAGCCAAATGGAGTTGTTCTCCCACAAGAACCACTCGGCTGATCCTTCTTCAATATGCCCTTCACCAACATGCAGTGTTTCCTTGATTGAATTAGCTCTCACACCAATATTTGCGTCTAGAGCCTTTGCATTGAGGGCTATCTGGAAAACGGCTGTGGCGCTGAAGTTGCCTGTGAATGTGGAGTTGGTGGCATGTGAAACCCGCATGTGGAGCATTCGTTAATGTGGGATGCTCTCCCAGCTTCATTTCAGTCCTAGGCACTCAAAGGGCACTAAGCATAGAGTGTGAAAACTGAGTTTCCTTGAGAGCTGCTTGGAAGCCTGATGGTGTGTGAAGTTAGTGAGCCAAATGGAGTTGTTCTCCCACAAGAGCCACTCGGCTGATCCTTCTTCAATATGCCCTTCACCAACATGCAGTGTTTCCTTGATTGAATTAGCTCTCACACCAATATTTGCGTCTAGAGCCTTTGCATTGAGGGCTATCTGAAAACGGCTGTGGCGCTGAAGTTGCCTGTGAATGTGGAGTTGGTGGCATGTGAAACCCGCATGTGGAGCATTCGTTTGTGTGGGATGCTCTACCAGGTTCATTCCTAGATAATGCACTCAAAGGGCACTAAGCATAGAGTGTGAAAACTGAGTTTCCTTGAGAGCTGCTTGGAAGCCTGATGGTGTGTGAAGTTAGTGAGCCAAATGGAGTTGTTCTCCCACAAGAACCACTCGGCTGATCCTTCTTCAATATGCCCTTCACCAACATGCAGTGTTTCCTTGATTGAATTAGCTCTCACACCAATATTTGCGTCTAGAGCCTTTGCATTGAGGGCTATCTGAAAACGGCTGTGGCGCTGAAGTTGCCTGTGAATGTGGAGTTGGTGGCATGTGAAACCCGCATGTGGAGCATTCGTTTGTGTGGGATGCTCTCCCAGGTTCATTCCTAGATAATGCATCAAAGGGCACTAAGCATAGAGTGTGAAAACTGAGTTTCCTTGAGAGCTGCTTGGAAGCCTGATGGTGTGTGAAGTTAGTGAGCCAAATGGAGTTGTTCTCCCACAAGAGCCACTCGGCTGATCCTTCTTCAATATGCCCTTCACCAACATGCAGTGTTTCCTTGATTGAATTAGCTCTCACACCAATATTTGCGTGTAGAGCCTTTGCATTGAGGGCTATCTGAAAACGGCTGTGGCGCTGAAGTTGCCTGTGAATGTGGAGTTGGTGGCATGTGAAACCCGCATGTGGAGCATTCGTTTGTGTGGGATGCTCTACCAGGTTCATTCCTAGATAATGCACTCAAAGGGCACTAAGCATAGAGTGTGAAAACTGAGTTTCCTTGAGAGCTGCTTGGAAGCCTGATGGTGTGTGAAGTTAGTGAGCCAAATGGAGTTGTTCTCCCACAAGAACCACTCGGCTGATCCTTCTTCAATATGCCCTTCACCAACATGCAGTGTTTCCTTGATTGAATTAGCTCTCACACCAATATTTGCGTCTAGAGCCTTTGCATTGAGGGCTATCTGAAAACGGCTGTGGCGCTGAAGTTGCCTGTGAATGTGGAGTTGGTGGCATTAAAACCCGCATGTGGAGCATTCGTTTGTGTGGGATGCTCTACCAGGTTCATTCCTAGATAATGCACTCAAAGGGCACTAAGCATAGAGTGTGAAAACTGAGTTTCCTTGAGAGCTGCTTGGAAGCCTGATGGTGTGTGAAGTTAGTGAGCCAAATGGAGTTGTTCTCCCACAAGAACCACTCGGCTGATCCTTCTTCAATATGCCCTTCACCAACATGCAGTGTTTCCTTGATTGAATTAGCTCTCACACCAATATTTGCGTCTAGAGCCTTTGCATTGAGGGCTATCTGAATACGGCTGTGGCGCTGAAGTTGCCTGTGAATGTGGAGTTGGTGGCATGTGAAACCCGCATGTGGAGCATTCGTTTGTGTGGGATGCTCTACCAGGTTCATTCCTAGATAATGCACTCAAAGGGCACTAAGCATAGAGTGTGAAAACTGAGTTTCCTTGAGAGCTGCTTGGAAGCCTGATGGTGTGTGAAGTTAGTGAGCCAAATGGAGTTGTTCTCCCACAAGAACCACTCGGCTGATCCTTCTTCAATATGCCCTTCACCAACATGCAGTGTTTCCTTGATTGAATTAGCTCTCACACCAATATTTGCGTCTAGAGCCTTTGCATTGAGGGCTATCTGAAAACGGCTGTGGCGCTGAAGTTGCCTGTGAATGTGGAGTTGGTGGCATGTGAAACCCGCATGTGGAGCATTCGTTTATGTGGGATGCTCTCCCAGCTTCATTTCAGTCCTAGGCACTCAAAGGGCACTAAACATAGAGTGTGAAAACTGAGTTTCCTTGAGAGCTGCTTGGAAGCCTGATGGTGTGTGAAGTTAGTGAGCCAAATGGAGTTGTTCTCCCACAAGAACCACTCGGCTGATCCTTCTTCAATATGCCCTTCACCAACATGCAGTGTTTCCTTGATTGAATTAGCTCTCACACCAATATTTGCGTCTAGAGCCTTTGCATTGAGGGCTATCTGAAAACGGCTGTGGCGCTGAAGTTGCCTGTGAATGTGGAGTTGGTGGCATGTGAAACCCGCATGTGGAGCATTCGTTAATGTGGGATGCTCTACCAGCTTCATTTCAGTCCTAGGCACTCAAAGGGCACTAAGCATAGAGTGTGAAAACTGAGTTTCCTTGAGAGCTGCTTGGAAGCCTGATGGTGTGTGAAGTTAGTGAGCCAAATGGAGTTGTTCTCCCACAAGAGCCACTCGGCTGATCCTTCTTCAATATGCCCTTCACCAACATGCAGTGTTTCCTTGATTGAATTAGCTCTCACACCAATATTTGCGTCTAGAGCCTTTGCATTGAGGGCTATCTGAAAACGGCTGTGGCGCTGAAGTTGCCTGTGAATGTGGAGTTGGTGGCATGTGAAACCCGCATGTGGAGCATTCGTTTGTGTGGGATGCTCTACCAGGTTCATTCCTAGATAATGCACTCAAAGGGCACTAAGCATAGAGTGTGAAAACTGAGTTTCCTTGAGAGCTGCTTGGAAGCCTGATGGTGTGTGAAGTTAGTGAGCCAAATGGAGTTGTTCTCCCACAAGAACCACTCGGCTGATCCTTCTTCAATATGCCCTTCACCAACATGCAGTGTTTCCTTGATTGAATTAGCTCTCACACCAATATTTGCGTCTAGAGCCTTTGCATTGAGGGCTATCTGAAAACGGCTGTGGCGCTGAAGTTGCCTGTGAATGTGGAGTTGGTGGCATGTGAAACCCGCATGTGGAGCATTCGTTTGTGTGGGATGCTCTACCAGGTTCATTCCTAGATAATGCACTCAAAGGGCACTAAGCATAGAGTGTGAAAACTGAGTTTCCTTGAGAGCTGCTTGGAAGCCTGATGGTGTGTGAAGTTAGTGAGCCAAATGGAGTTGTTCTCCCACAAGAACCACTCGGCTGATCCTTCTTCAATATGCCCTTCACCAACATGCAGTGTTTCCTTGATTGAATTAGCTCTCACACCAATATTTGCGTCTAGAGCCTTTGCATTGAGGGCTATCTGAAAACGGCTGTGGCGCTGAAGTTGCCTGTGAATGTGGAGTTTGTGGCATGTGAAACCCGCATGTGGAGCATTCGTTTGTGTGGGATGCTCTACCAGGTTCATTCCTAGATAATGCACTCAAAGGGCACTAAGCATAGAGTGTGAAAACTGAGTTTCCTTGAGAGCTGCTTGGAAGCCTGATGGTGTGTGAAGTTAGTGAGCCAAATGGAGTTGTTCTCCCACAAGAACCACTCGGCTGATCCTTTTTCAATATGCCCTTCACCAACATGCAGTGTTTCCTTGATTGAATTAGCTCTCACACCAATATTTGCGTCTAGAGCCTTTGCATTGAGGGCTATCTGAAAACGGCTGTGGCGCTGAAGTTGCCTGTGAATGTGGAGTTGGTGGCATGTGAAACCCGCATGTGGAGCATTCGTTTGTGTGGGATGCTCTACCAGGTTCATTCCTAGATAATGCACTCAAAGGGCACTAAGCATAGAGTGTGAAAACTGAGTTTCCTTGAGAGCTGCTTGGAAGCCTGATGGTGTGTGAAGTTAGTGAGCCAAATGGAGTTGTTCTCCCACAAGAACCACTCGGCTGATCCTTCTTCAATATGCCCTTCACCAACATGCAGTGTTTCCTTGATTGAATTAGCTCTCACACCAATATTTACGTCTAGAGCCTTTGCATTGAGGGCTATCTGAAAATGGCTGTGGAGCTGAAGTTGCCTGTGAATGTGGAGTTGGTGGCATGTGAAACCCGCATGTGGAGCATTCGTTTATGTGGGATGCTCTCCCAGCTTCATTTCAGCCCTAGGCACACAAAGGGCACTAAACATAGAGTGTGAAAACTGAGTTTCCTTGAGAGCTGCTTGGAAGCCTGATGGTGTGTGAAGTTAGTGAGCCAAATGGAGTTGTTCTCCCACAAGAACCACTCGGCTGATCCTTCTTCAATATGCCCTTCACCAACATGCAGTGTTTCCTTGATTGAATTAGCTCTCACACCAATATTTGCGTCTAGAGCCTTTGCATTGAGGGCTATCTGAAAACGGCTGTGGCGCTGAAGTTGCCTGTGAATGTGGAGTTGGTGGCATGTGAAACCCGCATGTGGAGCATTCGTTAATGTGGGATGCTCTCCCAGCTTCATTTCAGTCCTAGGCACTCAAAGGGCACTAAGCATAGAGTGTGAAAACTGAGTTTCCTTGAGAGCTGCTTGGAAGCCTGATGGTGTGTGAAGTTAGTGAGCCAAATGGAGTTGTTCTCCCACAAGAGCCACTCGGCTGATCCTTCTTCAATATGCCCTTCACCAACATGCAGTGTTTCCTTGATTGAATTAGCTCTCACACCAATATTTGCGTCTAGAGCCTTTGCATTGAGGGCTATCTGAAAACGGCTGTGGCGCTGAAGTTGCCTGTGAATGTGGAGTTGGTGGCATGTGAAACCCGCATGTGGAGCATTCGTTTGTGTGGGATGCTCTACCAGGTTCATTCCTAGATAATGCACTCAAAGGGCACTAAGCATAGAGTGTGAAAACTGAGTTTCCTTGAGAGCTGCTTGGAAGCCTGATGGTGTGTGAAGTTAGTGAGCCAAATGGAGTTGTTCTCCCACAAGAACCACTCGGCTGATCCTTCTTCAATATGCCCTTCACCAACATGCAGTGTTTCCTTGATTGAATTAGCTCTCACACCAATATTTGCGTCTAGAGCCTTTGCATTGAGGGCTATCTGAAAACGGCTGTGGCGCTGAAGTTGCCTGTGAATGTGGAGTTGGTGGCATGTGAAACCCGCATGTGGAGCATTCGTTTATGTGGGATGCTCTCCCAGCTTCATTTCAGTCCTAGGCATACAAAGGGCACTAAGCATAGAGTGTGAAAACTGAGTTTCCTTGAGAGCTGCTTGGAAGCCTGATGGTGTGTGAAGTTAGTGAGCCAAATGGAGTTGTTCTCCCACAAGAACCACTCGGCTGATCCTTCTTCAATATGCCCTTCACCAACATGCAGTGTTTCCTTGATTGAATTAGCTCTCACACCAATATTTGCGTCTAGAGCCTTTGCATTGAGGGCTATCTGAAAACGGCTGTGGCGCTGAAGTTGCCTGTGAATGTGGAGTTGGTGGCATGTGAAACCCGCATGTGGAGCATTCGTTTGTGTGGGATGCTCTACCAGGTTCATTCCTAGATAATGCACTCAAAGGGCACTAAGCATAGAGTGTGAAAACTGAGTTTCCTTGAGAGCTGCTTGGAAGCCTGATGGTGTGTGAAGTTAGTGAGCCAAATGGAGTTGTTCTCCCACAAGAACCACTCGGCTGATCCTTCTTCAATATGCCCTTCACCAACATGCAGTGTTTCCTTGATTGAATTAGCTCTCACACCAATATTTGCGTCTAGAGCCTTTGCATTGAGGGCTATCTGAAAACGGCTGTGGCGCTGAAGTTGCCTGTGAATGTGGAGTTGGTGGCATGTGAAACCCGCATGTGGAGCATTCGTTTATGTGGGATGCTCTCCCAGCTTCATTTCAGTCCTAGGCATACAAAGGGCACTAAGCATAGAGTGTGAAAACTGAGTTTCCTTGAGAGCTGCTTGGAAGCCTGATGGTGTGTGAAGTTAGTGAGCCAAATGGAGTTGTTCTCCCACAAGAACCACTCGGCTGATCCTTCTTCAATATGCCCTTCACCAACATGCAGTGTTTCCTTGATTGAATTAGCTCTCACACCAATATTTGCGTCTAGAGCCTTTGCATTGAGGGCTATCTGAAAACGGCTGTGGCGCTGAAGTTGCCTGTGAATGTGGAGTTGGTGGCATGTGAAACCCGCATGTGGAGCATTCGTTTGTGTGGGATGCTCTACCAGGTTCATTCCTAGATAATGCACTCAAAGGGCACTAAGCATAGAGTGTGAAAACTGAGTTTCCTTGAGAGCTGCTTGGAAGCCTGATGGTGTGTGAAGTTAGTGAGCCAAATGGAGTTGTGCTCCCACAAGAACCACTCGGCTGATCCTTCTTCAATATGCCCTTCACCAACATGCAGTGTTTCCTTGATTGAATTAGCTCTCACACCAATATTTGCGTCTAGAGCCTTTGCATTGAGGGCTATCTGAAAACGGCTGTGGCACTGAAGTTGCCTGTGAATGTGGAGTTGGTGGCATGTGAAACCCGCATGTGGAGCATTCGTTTGTGTGGGATGCTCTCCAAGCTTCATTTCAGTCCTAGGCACTCAAAGGGCACTAAGCATAGAGTGTGAAAACTGAGTTTCCTTGAGAGCTGCTTGGAAGCCTGATGGTGTGTGAAGTTAGTGAGCCAAATGGAGTTGTTCTCCCACAAGAACCACTCGGCTGATCCTTCTTCAATATGCCCTTCACCAACATGCAGTGTTTCCTTGATTGAATTAGCTCTCACACCAATATTTGCGTCTAGAGCCTTTGCATTGAGGGCTATCTGAAAACGGCTGTGGCGCTGAAGTTGCCTGTGAATGTGGAGTTGGTGGCATGTGAAACCCGCATGTGGAGCATTCGTTTGTGTGGGATGCTCTACCAGGTTCATTTCAGTCCTAGCCATACAAAGGGCACTAAGCATAGAGTGTGAAACCTGAGTTTCCTTGAGAGCTGCTTGGAAGCCTGATGGTGTGTGAAGTTAGTGAGCCAAATGCAGTTGTTCTCCCACAAGAACCACTCGGCTGATCCTTCTTCAATATGCCCTTCACCAACATGCAGTGTTTCCTTGATTGAATTAGCTCTCACACCAATATTTGCGTCTAGAGCCTTTGCATTGAGGGCTATCTGAAAACGGCTGTGGCGCTGAAGTTGCCTGTGAATGTGGAGTTGGTGGCATGTAAAACCCGCATGTGGAGCATTCATTTGTGTGGGATGCTCACCAAGCTTCACTGCAGTCCTAGGCACACAAAGAGCACTAAGCATAGAGTGTGAAAACTGAGTTTCCTTGAGAGCTGCTTGGAAGCCTGATGGTGTGTGAAGTTAGTGAGCCAAATGGAGTTGTTCTCCCACAAGAACCACTCGGCTGATCCTTCTTCAATATGCCCTTCACCAACATGCAGTGTTTCCTTGATTGAATTAGCTCTCACACCAATATTTGTGTCTAGAGCCTTTGCATTGAGGGCTATCTGAAAACGGCTGTGGCGCTGAAGTTGCCTGTGAATGTGGAGTTTGTGGCATGTGAAACCCGCATGTGGAGCATTCGTTTGTGTGGGATGCTGACAAAGCTTCATTTCAGTCCTAGGCACACAAAGAGCACTAAGCATAGAGTGTGAAAGCTGAGTTTCCTTGAGAGCTGCTTGGAAGCCTGATGGTGTGTGAAGTTAGTGAGCCAAATGGAGTTGTTCTCCCACAAGAACCACTTGGCTGATCCTTCTTCAATATGCCCCTCACCAACATGCAGTGTTTCCTTGATTGAATTAGCTCTCACACCAATATTTGCGTCTAGAGCCTTTGCATTGAGGGCTATCTGAAAACGGCTGTGGCGCTGAAGTTGCCTGTGAATGTGGAGTTGGTGGCATGTGAAACCCGCATGTGGAGCATTCGTTTGTGTGGGATGCTCTACCAGGTTCATTCCTAGATAATGCACTCAAAGGGCACTAAACATAGAGTGTGAAAACTGAGTTTCCTTGAGAGCTGCTTGGATGCCTGATGGTGTGTGAAGTTAGTGAGCCAAATGGAGTTGTTCTCCCACAAGAACCACTCGGCTGATCCTTCTTCAATATGCCCTTCACCAACATGCAGTGTTTCCTTGATTGAATTAGCTCTCACACCAATATTTGCGTCTAGAGCCTTTGCATTGAGGGCTATCTGAAAACGGCTGTGGCGCTGAAGTTGCCTGTGAATGTGGAGTTGGTGGCATGTGAAACCCGCATGTGGAGCATTCGTTAATGTGGGATGCTCTCCCAGCTTCATTTCAGTCCTAGGCACTCAAAGGGCACTAAGCATAGAGTGTGAAAACTGAGTTTCCTTGAGAGCTGCTTGGAAGCCTGATGGTGTGTGAAGTTAGTGAGCCAAATGGAGTTGTTCTCCCACAAGAGCCACTCGGCTGATCCTTCTTCAATATGCCCTTCACCAACATGCAGTGTTTCCTTGATTGAATTAGCTCTCACACCAATATTTGCGTCTAGAGCCTTTGCATTGAGGGCTATCTGAAAACGGCTGTGGCGCTGAAGTTGCCTGTGAATGTGGAGTTGGTGGCATGTGAAACCCGCATGTGGAGCATTCGTTTGTGTGGGATGCTCTACCAGGTTCATTCCTAGATAATGCACTCAAAGGGCACTAAGCATAGAGTGTGAAAACTGAGTTTCCTTGAGAGCTGCTTGGAAGCCTGATGGTGTGTGAAGTTAGTGAGCCAAATGGAGTTGTTCTCCCACAAGAACCACTCGGCTGATCCTTCTTCAATATGCCCTTCACCAACATGCAGTGTTTCCTTGATTGAATTAGCTCTCACACCAATATTGGCGTCTAGAGCCTTTGCATTGAGGGCTATCTGAAAACGGCTGTGGCGCTGAAGTTGCCTGTGAATGTGGAGTTGGTGGCATGTGAAACCCGCATGTGGAGCATTCGTTAATGTGGGATGCTCTCCAAGCTTCATTTCAGTCCTAGGCACTCAAAGGGCACTAAGCATAGAGTGTGAAAACTGAGTTTCCTTGAGAGCTGCTTGGAAGCCTGATGGTGTGTGAAGTTAGTGAGCCAAATGGAGTTGTTCTCCCACAAGAGCCACTCGGCTGATCCTTCTTCAATATGCCCTTCACCAACATGCAGTGTTTCCTTGATTGAATTAGCTCTCACACCAATATTTGCGTCTAGAGCCTTTGCATTGAGGGCTATCTGAAAACGGCTGTGGCGCTGAAGTTGCCTGTGAATCTGGAGTTGGTGGCATGTGAAACCCGCATGTGGAGCATTCGTTTGTGTGGGATGCTCTACCAGGTTCATTCCTAGATAATGCACTCAAAGGGCACTAAGCATAGAGTGTGAAAACTGAGTTTCCTTGAGAGCTGCTTGGAAGCCTGATGGTGTGTGAAGTTAGTGAGCCAAATGGAGTTGTTCTCCCACAAGAACCACTCGGCTGATCCTTCTTCAATATGCCCTTCACCAACATGCAGTGTTTCCTTGATTGAATTAGCTCTCACACCAATATTTGCGTCTAGAGCCTTTGCATTGAGGGCTATCTGAAAACGGCTGTGGCACTGAAGTTGCCTGTGAATGTGGAGTTGGTGGCATGTGAAACCCGCATGTGGAGCATTCGTTTGTGTGGGATGCTCTCCAAGCTTCATTTCAGTCCTAGGCACTCAAAGGGCACTAAGCATAGAGTGTGAAAACTGAGTTTCCTTGAGAGCTGCTTGGAAGCCTGATGGTGTGTGACGTTAGCGTGCCAAATGGAGTTGTTCTCCCACAAGAACCACTCGGCTGATCCTTCTTCAATATGCCCTTCACCAACATGCAGTGTTTCCTTGATTGAATTAGCTCTCACACCAATATTTGCGTCTAGAGCCTTTGCATTGAGGGCTATCTGAAAATGGCTGTGGCGCTGAAGTTGCCTGTGAATGTGGAGTTGGTGGCATGTGAAACCCGCAAGTGGAGCATTCGTAAGTGTGGGATGCTCTACCATGTTCATTCCTAGATAATGCACTCAAAGGGCACTAAGCATAGAGTGTAAAAACTGAGTTTCCTTGAGAGCTGCTTGGAAGCCTGATGGTGTGTGAAGTTAGTGAGCCAAATGGAGTTGTTCTCCCACAAGAACCACTCGGCTGATCCTTCTTCAATATGCCCTTCACCAACATGCAGTGTTTCCTTGATTGAATTAGCTCTCACACCAATATTTGCGTCTAGAGCCTTTGCATTGAGGGCTATCTGAAAACGGCTGTGGCGCTGAAGTTGCCTGTGAATGTGGAGTTGGTGGCATGTGAAACCCGCATGTGGAGCATTCGTTTGTGTGGGATGCTCTACCAGGTTCATTTCAGTCCTAGCCATACAAAGGGCACTAAGCATAGAGTGTGAAACCTGAGTTTCCTTGAGAGCTGCTTGGAAGCCTGATGGTGTGTGAAGTTAGTGAGCCAAATGCAGTTGTTCTCCCACAAGAACCACTCGGCTGATCCTTCTTCAATATGCCCTTCACCAACATGCAGTGTTTCCTTGATTGAATTAGCTCTCACACCAATATTTGCGTCTAGAGCCTTTGCATTGAGGGCTATCTGAAAACGGCTGTGGCGCTGAAGTTGCCTGTGAATGTGGAGTTGGTGGCATGTAAAACCCGCATGTGGAGCATTCATTTGTGTGGGATGCTCACCAAGCTTCACTGCAGTCCTAGGCACACAAAGAGCACTAAGCATAGAGTGTGAAAACTGAGTTTCCTTGAGAGCTGCTTGGAAGCCTGATGGTGTGTGAAGTTAGTGAGCCAAATGGAGTTGTTCTCCCACAAGAACCACTCGGCTGATCCTTCTTCAATATGCCCTTCACCAACATGCAGTGTTTCCTTGATTGAATTAGCTCTCACACCAATATTTGTGTCTAGAGCCTTTGCATTGAGGGCTATCTGAAAACGGCTGTGGCGCTGAAGTTGCCTGTGAATGTGGAGTTTGTGGCATGTGAAACCCGCATGTGGAGCATTCGTTTGTGTGGGATGCTGACAAAGCTTCATTTCAGTCCTAGGCACACAAAGAGCACTAAGCATAGAGTGTGAAAGCTGAGTTTCCTTGAGAGCTGCTTGGAAGCCTGATGGTGTGTGAAGTTAGTGAGCCAAATGGAGTTGTTCTCCCACAAGAACCACTTGGCTGATCCTTCTTCAATATGCCCCTCACCAACATGCAGTGTTTCCTTGATTGAATTAGCTCTCACACCAATATTTGCGTCTAGAGCCTTTGCATTGAGGGCTATCTGAAAACGGCTGTGGCGCTGAAGTTGCCTGTGAATGTGGAGTTGGTGGCATGTGAAACCCGCATGTGGAGCATTCGTTTGTGTGGGATGCTCTACCAGGTTCATTCCTAGATAATGCACTCAAAGGGCACTAAACATAGAGTGTGAAAACTGAGTTTCCTTGAGAGCTGCTTGGAAGCCTGATGGTGTGTGAAGTTAGTGAGCCAAATGGAGTTGTTCTCCCACAAGAACCACTCGGCTGATCCTTCTTCAATATGCCCTTCACCAACATGCAGTGTTTCCTTGATTGAATTAGCTCTCACACCAATATTTGCGTCTAGAGCCTTTGCATTGAGGGCTATCTGAAAACGGCTGTGGCGCTGAAGTTGCCTGTGAATGTGGAGTTGGTGGCATGTGAAACCCGCATGTGGAGCATTCGTTAATGTGGGATGCTCTCCCAGCTTCATTTCAGTCCTAGGCACTCAAAGGGCACTAAGCATAGAGTGTGAAAACTGAGTTTCCTTGAGAGCTGCTTGGAAGCCTGATGGTGTGTGAAGTTAGTGAGCCAAATGGAGTTGTTCTCCCACAAGAGCCACTCGGCTGATCCTTCTTCAATATGCCCTTCACCAACATGCAGTGTTTCCTTGATTGAATTAGCTCTCACACCAATATTTGCGTCTAGAGCCTTTGCATTGAGGGCTATCTGAAAACGGCTGTGGCGCTGAAGTTGCCTGTGAATGTGGAGTTGGTGGCATGTGAAACCCGCATGTGGAGCATTCGTTTGTGTGGGATGCTCTACCAGGTTCATTCCTAGATAATGCACTCAAAGGGCACTAAGCATAGAGTGTGAAAACTGAGTTTCCTTGAGAGCTGCTTGGAAGCCTGATGGTGTGTGAAGTTAGTGAGCCAAATGGAGTTGTTCTCCCACAAGAACCACTCGGCTGATCCTTCTTCAATATGCCCTTCACCAACATGCAGTGTTTCCTTGATTGAATTAGCTCTCACACCAATATTTGCGTCTAGAGCCTTTGCATTGAGGGCTATCTGAAAACGGCTGTGGCGCTGAAGTTGCCTGTGAATGTGGAGTTGGTGGCATGTGAAACCCGCATGTGGAGCATTCGTTAATGTGGGATGCTCTCCAAGCTTCATTTCAGTCCTAGGCACTCAAAGGGCACTAAGCATAGAGTGTGAAAACTGAGTTTCCTTGAGAGCTGCTTGGAAGCCTGATGGTGTGTGAAGTTAGTGAGCCAAATGGAGTTGTTCTCCCACAAGAGCCACTCGGCTGATCCTTCTTCAATATGCCCTTCACCAACATGCAGTGTTTCCTTGATTGAATTAGCTCTCACACCAATATTTGCGTCTAGAGCCTTTGCATTGAGGGCTATCTGAAAACGGCTGTGGCGCTGAAGTTGCCTGTGAATCTGGAGTTGGTGGCATGTGAAACCCGCATGTGGAGCATTCGTTTGTGTGGGATGCTCTACCAGGTTCATTCCTAGATAATGCACTCAAAGGGCACTAAGCATAGAGTGTGAAAACTGAGTTTCCTTGAGAGCTGCTTGGAAGCCTGATGGTGTGTGAAGTTAGTGAGCCAAATGGAGTTGTTCTCCCACAAGAACCACTCGGCTGATCCTTCTTCAATATGCCCTTCACCAACATGCAGTGTTTCCTTGATTGAATTAGCTCTCACACCAATATTTGCGTCTAGAGCCTTTGCATTGAGGGCTATCTGAAAACGGCTGTGGCACTGAAGTTGCCTGTGAATGTGGAGTTGGTGGCATGTGAAACCCGCATGTGGAGCATTCGTTTGTGTGGGATGCTCTCCAAGCTTCATTTCAGTCCTAGGCACTCAAAGGGCACTAAGCATAGAGTGTGAAAACTGAGTTTCCTTGAGAGCTGCTTGGAAGCCTGATGGTGTGTGACGTTAGCGTGCCAAATGGAGTTGTTCTCCCACAAGAACCACTCGGCTGATCCTTCTTCAATATGCCCTTCACCAACATGCAGTGTTTCCTTGATTGAATTAGCTCTCACACCAATATTTGCGTCTAGAGCCTTTGCATTGAGGGCTATCTGAAAATGGCTGTGGCGCTGAAGTTGCCTGTGAATGTGGAGTTGGTGGCATGTGAAACCCGCAAGTGGAGCATTCGTAAGTGTGGGATGCTCTACCATGTTCATTCCTAGATAATGCACTCAAAGGGCACTAAGCATAGAGTGTGAAAACTGAGTTTCCTTGAGAGCTGCTTGGAAGCCTGATGGTGTGTGAAGTTAGTGAGCCAAATGGAGTTGTTCTCCCACAAGAACCACTCGGCTGATCCTTCTTCAATATGCCCTTCACCAACATGCAGTGTTTCCTTGATTGAATTAGCTCTCACACCAATATTTGCGTCTAGAGCCTTTGCATTGAGGGCTATCTGAAAACGGCTGTGGCGCTGAAGTTGCCTGTGAATGTGGAGTTGGTGGCATGTGAAACCCGCATGTGGAGCATTCGTTTGTGTGGGATGCTCTACCAGGTTCATTCCTAGATAATGCACTCAAAGGGCACTAAGCATAGAGTGTGAAAACTGAGTTTCCTTGAGAGCTGCTTGGAAGCCTGATGGTGTGTGAAGTTAGTGAGCCCAATGGAGTTTTTCTCCCATAAGAACCACTCGGCTGATCCTTCTTCAATATGCCCTTCACCAACATGCAGTGTTTCCTTGATTGAATTAGCTCTCACACCAATATTTGCGTCTAGAGCCTTTGCATTGAGGGCTATCTGAAAACGGCTGTGGCGCTGAAGTTGCCTGTGAATGTGGAGTTGGTGGCATGTGAAACCCGCATGTGGAGCATTCGTTTGTGTGGGATGCTCTCCAAGCTTCATTTCAGTCCTAGGCACACAAAGAGCACTAAGCATAGAGTGTGAAAACTGAGTTTCCTTGAGAGCTGCTTGGAAGCCTGATGGTGTGTGAAGTTAGTGAGCCAAATGGAGTTGTTCTCCCACAAGAACCACTCGGCTGATCCTTCTTCAATATGCCCTTCACCAACATGCAGTGTTTCCTTGATTGAATTAGCTCTCACACCAATATTTGCGTCTAGAGCCTTTGCATTGAGGGCTATCTGAAAACGGCTGTGGCGCTGAAGTTGCCTGTGAATGTGGAGTTGGTGGCATGTGAAACCCGCATGTGGAGCATTCGTTTGTGTGGGATGCTCTACCAGGTTCATTCCTAGATAATGCACTCAAAGGGCACTAAGCATAGAGTGTGAAAACTGAGTTTCCTTGAGAGCTGCTTGGAAGCCTGATGGTGTGTGAAGTTAGTGAGCCAAATGGAGTTGTTCTCCCACAAGAACCACTCGGCTGATCCTTCTTCAATATGCCCTTCACCAACATGCAGTGTTTCCTTGATTGAGTTAGCTCTCACACCAATATTGGCGTCTAGAGCCTTTGCATTGAGGGCTATCTGAAAACGGCTGTGGCGCTGAAGTTGCCTGTGAATGTGGAGTTGGTGGCATGTGAAACCCGCATGTGGAGCATTCGTTTGTGTGGGATGCTCTACCAGGTTCATTCCTAGATAATGCACTCAAAGGGCACTAAGCATAGAGTGTGAAAACTGAGTTTCCTTGAGAGCTGCTTGGAAGCCTGATGGTGTGTGAAGTTAGTGAGCCAAATGGAGTTGTTCTCCCACAAGAACCACTCGGCTGATCCTTCTTCAATATGCCCTTCACCAACATGCAGTGTTTCCTTGATTGAATTAGCTCTCACACCAATATTTGCGTCTAGAGCCTTTGCATTGAGGGCTATCTGAAAACGGCTGTGGCGCTGAAGTTGCCTGTGAATGTGGAGTTGGTGGCATGTGAAACCCGCATGTGGAGCATTCGTTTGTGTGGGATGCTCTACCAGGTTCATTTCAGTCCTAGCCATACAAAGGGCACTAAACATAGAGTGTGAAAACTGAGTTTCCTTGAGAGCTGCTTGGAAGCCTGATGGTGTGTGAAGTTAGTGAGCCAAATGGAGTTGTTCTCCCACAAGAACCACTCGGCTGATCCTTCTTCAATATGCCCTTCACCAACATGCAGTGTTTCCTTGATTGAATTAGCTCTCACACCAATATTGGCGTCTAGAGCCTTTGCATTGAGGGCTATCTGAAAACGGCTGTGGCGCTGAAGTTGCCTGTGAATGTGGAGTTGGTGGCATGTGAAACCCGCATGTGGAGCATTCGTTTGTGTGGGATGCTCTACCAGGTTCATTCCTAGATAATGCACTCAAAGGGCACTAAGCATAGAGTGTGAAAACTGAGTTTCTTGAGAGCTGCTTGGAAGCCTGATGGTGTGTGAAGTTAAGGAGCCAAATGGAGTTGTTCTCCCACAAGAACCACTCGGCTGATTCTTCTTCAATATGCCCTTCACCAACATGCAGTGTTTCCTTGATTGAATTAGCTCTCACACCAATATTTGCGTCTAGAGCCTTTGCATTGAGGGCTATCTGAAACTGGCTGTGGCGCTGAAGTTGCCTGTGAATCTGGAGTTGGTGGCATGTGAAACCCGCATGTGGAGCATTCGTTTGTGTGGGATGCTCTACCAGGTTCATTCCTAGATAATGCACTCAAAGGGCACTAAGCATAGAGTGTGAAAACTGAGTTTCCTTGAGAGCTGCTTGGAAGCCTGATGGTGTGTGAAGTTAGTGAGCCAAATGGAGTTGTTCTCCCACAAGAACCACTCGGCTGATCCTTCTTCAATATGCCCTTCACCAACATGCAGTGTTTCCTTGATTGAATTAGCTCTCACACCAATATTTGCGTGTAGAGCCTTTGCATTGAGGGCTATCTGAAAACGGCTGTGGCGCTGAAGTTGCCTGTGAATGTGGAGTTGGTGGCATGTGAAACCCGCATGTGGAGCATTCGTTTGTGTGGGATGCTCTCCCAGGTTCATTCCTAGATAATGCACTCAAAGGGCACTAAGCATAGAGTGTGAAAACTGAGTTTCCTTGAGAGCTGCTTGGAAGCCTGATGGTGTGTGAAGTTAGTGAGCCAAATGGAGTTGTTCTCCCACAAGAACCACTCGGCTGATCCTTCTTCAATATGCCCTTCACCAACATGCAGTGTTTCCTTGATTGAATTAGCTCTCACACCAGTATTTGCGTCTAGAGCCTTTGCATTGAGGGCTATCTGAAAACGGCTGTGGCGCTGAAGTTGCCTGTGAATGTGGAGTTGGTGGCATGTGAAACCCGCATGTGGAGCATTCGTTTGTGTGGGATGCTCTACCAGGTTCATTCCTAGATAATGCACTCAAAGGGCACTAAGCATAGAGTGTGAAAACTGAGTTTCCTTGAGAGCTGCTTGGAAGCCTGATGGTGTGTGAAGTTAGTGAGCCAAATGGAGTTGTTCTCCCACAAGAACCACTCGGCTGATCCTTCTTCAATATGCCCTTCACCAACATGCAGTGTTTCCTTGATTGAATTAGCTCTCACACCAATATTTGCGTCTAGAGCCTTTGCATTGAGGGCTATCTGAAAACGGCTGTGGCACTGAAGTTGCCTGTGAATGTGGAGTTGGTGGCATGTGAAACCCGCATGTGGAGCATTCGTTTGTGTGGGATGCTCTCCAAGCTTCATTTCAGTCCTAGGCACTCAAAGGGCACTAAGCATAGAGTGTGAAAACTGAGTTTCCTTGAGAGCTGCTTGGAAGCCTGATGGTGTGTGAAGTTAGTGAGCCAAATGGAGTTGTGCTCCCACAAGAACCACTCGGCTGATCCTTCTTCAATATGCCCTTCACCAACATACAGTGTTTCCTTGATTGAATTAGCTCTCACACCAATATTTGCGTCTAGAGCCTTTGCATTGAGGGCTATCTGAAAACGGCTGTGGCGCTGAAGTTGCCTGTGAATGTGGAGTTGGTGGCATTAAAACCCGCATGTGGAGCATTCGTTTGTGTGGGATGCTGACCAAGCTTCATTTCAGTCCTAGGCACACAAAGAGCACTAAGCATAGAGTGTGAAAACTGAGTTTCCTTGAGAGCTGCTTGGAAGCCTGATGGTGTGTGAAGTTAGTGAGCCAAATGGAGTTGTTCTCCCACAAGAACCACTCGGCTGATCCTTCTTCAATATGCCCTTCACCAACATGCAGTGTTTCCTTGATTGAATTAGCTCTCACACAAATATTTGCGTGTAGAGCCTTTGCATTGAGGGCTATCTGAAAACGGCTGTGGCGCTGAAGTTGCCTGTGAATGTGGAGTTGGTGGCATGTGAAACCCGCATGTGGAGCATTCGTTTGTGTGGGATGCTCTACCAGGTTCATTTCAGTCCTAGCCATACAAAGGGCACTAAACATAGAGTGTGAAAACTGAGTTTCCTTGAGAGCTGCTTGGAAGCCTGATGGTGTGTGAAGTTAGTGAGCCAAATGGAGTTGTTCTCCCACAAGAACCACTCAGCTGATCCTTCTTCAATATGCCCTTCACCAACATGCAGTGTTTCCTTGATTGAATTAGCTCTCACACCAATATTTGCGTCTAGAGCCTTTGCATTGAGGGCTATCTGAAAACGGCTGTGGCGCTGAAGTTGCCTGTGAATGTGGAGTTGGTGGCATGTGAAACCCGCATGTGGAGCATTCGTTTGTGTGGGATGCTCTACCAGGTTCATTCTTAGATAATGCACTCAAAGGGCACTAAGGATAGAGTGTGAAAACTGAGTTTCCTTGAGAGCTGCTTGGAAGCCTGATGGTGTGTGAAGTTAGTGAGCCAAATGGAGTTGTTCTCCCACAAGAACCACTCGGCTGATCCTTCTTCAATATGCCCTTCACCAACATGCAGTGTTTCCTTGATTGAATTAGCTCACACACCAATATTTGTGTCTAGAGCCTTTGCATTGAGGGCTATCTGAAAACGGCTGTGGCGCTGAAGTTGCCTGTGAATGTGGAGTTGGTGGCATGTGAAAACCGCATGTGGAGCATTCGTTTATGTGGGATGCTCTCCAAGCTTCATTTCAGTCCTAGGCACTCAAAGGGCACTAAGCATAGAGTGTGAAAAGTGAGTTTCCTTGAGAGCTGCTTGGAAGCCTGATGGTGTGTGCCGTTAGCGTGCCAAATGGAGTTTTTCTCCCACAAGAACCACTCGGCTGATCCTTCTTCAATATGCCCTTCACCAACATGCAGTGTTTCCTTGATTGAATTAGCTCTCACACCAATATTTGCGTCTAGAGCCTTTGCATTGAGGGCTATCTGAAAATTGCTGTGGCGCTGAAGTTGCCTGTGAATGTGGAGTTGGTGGCATGTGAAACCCGCAAGTGGAGCATTCGTAAGTGTGGGATGCTCTACCATGTTCATTCCTAGATAATGCACTCAAAGGGCACTAAGCATAGAGTGTAAAACTGAGTTTCCTTGAGAGCTGCTTGGAAGCCTGATGGTGTGTGAAGTTAGTGAGCCAAATGGAGTTGTTCTCCCACAAGAACCACTCGGCTGATCCTTCTTCAATATGCCCTTCACCAACATGCAGTGTTTCCTTGATTGAATTAGCTCTCACACCAATATTTGCGTCTAGAGCCTTTGCATTGAGGGCTATCTGAAAACGGCTGTGGCGCTGAAGTTGCCTGTGAATGTGGAGTTGGTGGCATGTGAAACCCGCATGTGGAGCATTCGTTTGTGTGGGATGCTCTACCAGGTTCATTCCTAGATAATGCACTCAAAGGGCACTAAGCATAGAGTGTGAAAACTGAGTTTCCTTGAGAGCTGCTTGGAAGCCTGATGGTGTGTGAAGTTAGTGAGCCAAATGGAGTTGTTCTCCCACAAGAACCACTCGGCTGATCCTTCTTCAATATGCCCTTCACCAACATGCAGTGTTTCTTGATTGAATTAGCTCTCACACCAATATTTGCTTCTAGAGCCTTTGCATTGAGGGCTATCTGAAAATGGCTGTGGCGCTGAAGTTGCCTGTGAATGTGGAGTTGGTGGCATGTGAAACCCGCATGTGGAGCATTCGTTTGTGTGGGATGCTCTCCCAGGTTCATTCCTAGATAATGCACTCAAAGGGCACTAAGCATAGAGTGTGAAAACTGAGTTTCCTTGAGAGCTGCTTGGAAGCCTGATGGTGTGTGAAGTTAGTGAGCCAAATGGAGTTGTTCTCCCACAAGAACCACTCGGCTGATCCTTCTTCAATATGCCCTTCACCAACATGCAGTGTTTCCTTGATTGAATTAGCTCTCACACCAATATTGGCGTCTAGAGCCTTTGCATTGAGGGCTATCTGAAAACGGCTGTGGCGCTGGAGTTGCCTGTGAATGTGGAGTTGCTGGCATGTGAAACCCGCATGTGGAGCATTCGTTTGTGTGGGATGCTCTACCAGGTTCATTTCAGTCCTAGCCATACAAAGGGCACTAAGCATAGAGTGTGAAACCTGAGTTTCCTTGAGAGCTGCTTGGAAGCCTGATGGTGTGTGAAGTTAGTGAGCCAAATGGAGTTGTTCTCCCACAAGAACCACTCGGCTGATCCTTCTTCAATATGCCCTTCACCAACATGCAGTGTTTCCTTGATTGAATTAGCTCTCACACCAATATTTGCGTCTAGAGCCTTTGCATTGAGGGCTATCTGAAAACGGCTGTGGCGCTGAAGTTGCCTGTGAATGTGGAGTTGGTGGCATGTGAAACCCGCATGTGGAGCATTCGTTTGTGTGGGATGCTCTACCAGGTTCATTCCTAGATAATGCACTCAAAGGGCACTAAGCATAGAGTGTGAAAACTGAGTTTCCTTGAGAGCTGCTTGGAAGCCTGATGGTGTGTGAAGTTAGTGAGCCAAATGGAGTTGTTCTCCCACAAGAACCACTCGGCTGATCCTTCTTCAATATGCCCTTCACCAACATGCAGTGTTTCCTTGATTGAATTAGCTCTCACACCAATATTTGCGTCTAGAGCCTTTGCATTGAGGGCTATCTGAAAACAGCTGTGGCGCTGAAGTTGACTGTGCATGTGGAGTTGGTGGCATGTGAAACCCGCATGTGGAGCATTCGTTTGTGTGGGATGCTCTACCAGGTTCATTTCAGTCCTAGCCATACAAAGGGCACTAAGCATAGAGTGTGAAAACTGAGTTTCCTTGAGAGCTGCTTGGAAGCCTGATGGTGTGTGAAGTTAGTGAGCCAATGGAGTTTTTCTCCCACAAGAACCACTTGGCTGATCCTTCTTCAATATGCCCTTCACCAACATGCAGTGTTTCCTTGATTGAATTAGCTCTCACACCAATATTTGCGTCTAGAGCCTTTGCATTGAGGGCTATCTGAAAACGGCTGTGGCGCTGAAGTTGCCTGTGAATGTGGAGTTGGTGGCATGTGAAACCCGCATGTGGAGCATTCGTTTGTGTGGTCTGCTCTACCAGGTTCATTCCTAGATAATGCACTCAAAGGGCACTAAGCATAGAGTGTGGAAACTGAGTTTCCCTTAGAGCTGCTTGGAAGCCTGATGGTGTGTGATGTTAGTGAGCCAAATGGAGTTGTTCTCCCACAAGAACCACTCGGCTGATCCTTCTTCAATATGCCCTTCACCAACATGCAGTGTTTCCTTGATTGAATTAGCTCTCACACCAATATTTGCGTCTAGAGCCTTTGCATTGAGGGCTATCTGAAAACGGCTGTGGCGCTGAAGTTGCCTGTGAATGTGGAGTTGGTGGCATGTGAAACCCGCATGTGGAGCATTCGTTTGTGTGGGATGCTCTACCAGGTTCATTCCTAGATAATGCACTCAAAGAGCACTAAGCATAGAGTGTGAAAACCTGAGTTTCCTTGAGAGCTGCTTGGAAGCCTGATGGTGTGTGAAGTTAGTGAGCCAAATGGAGTTGTTCTCC
The DNA here is from genome assembly GCF_030435755.1 of Ochotona princeps. Taxonomy (NCBI): domain Eukaryota; kingdom Metazoa; phylum Chordata; class Mammalia; order Lagomorpha; family Ochotonidae; genus Ochotona; species Ochotona princeps. Next base: position 41,179 of record NW_026699395.1, read on the forward strand.
CACAAGAACCACTCGGCTGATCCTTCTTCAATATGCCCTTCACCAACATGCAGTGTTTCCTTGATTGAATTAGCTCTCACACCAATATTTGGGTCTAGAGCCTTTGCATTGAGGGCTATCTGAAAACGGCTGTGGCGCTGAAGTTGCCTGTGAATGTGGAGTTGGTGGCATGTGAAACCCGCATGTGGAGCATTCGTTTGTGTGGGATGCTGACCAAGCTTCATTTCAGTCCTAGGCACACAAAGAGCACTAAGCATAGAGTGTGAAAAGTGAGTTTCCTTGAGAGCTGCTTGGAAGCCTGATGGTGTGTGAAGTTAGTGAGCCAAATGGAGTTGTTCTCCCACAAGAACCACTCGGCTGATTCTTCTTCAATATGCCCTTCACCAACATGCAGTGTTTCCTTGATTGAATTAGCTCTCACACCAATATTTGCGTCTAGAGCCTTTGCATTGAGGGCTATCTGAAAACGGCTGTGGCGCTGAAGTTGCCTGTGAATGTGAGTTGGTGGCATGTGAAACCCGCATGTGGAGCATTCGTTTGTGTGGGATGCTCTACCAGGTTCATTCCTAGATAATGCACTCAAAGAGCACTAAGCATAGAGTGTGAAAACTGAGTTTCCTTGAGAGCTGCTTGGAAGCCTGATGGTGTGTGAAGTTAGTGAGCCAAATGGAGTTGTTCTCCCACAAGAACCACTCGGCTGATCCTTCTTCAATATGCCCTTCACCAACATGCAGTGTTTCCTTGATTGAATTAGCTCTCACACCAATATTTGCGTCTAGAGCCTTTGCATTGAGGGCTATCTGAAAACGGCTGTGGCGCTGAAGTTGCCTGTGAATGTGGAGTTGGTGGCATGTGAAACCCGCATGTGGAGCATTCGTTTGTGTGGGATGCTGACCAAGCTTCATTTCAGTCCTAGGCACACAAAGAGCACTAAGCATAGAGTGTGAAAAGTGAGTTTCCTTGAGAGCTGCTTGGAAGAATGATGGTGTGTGAAGTTAGTGAGCCAAATGGAGTTGTTCTCCCACAAGAACCACTCGGCTGATTCTTCTTCAATATGCCCTTCACCAACATGCAGTGTTTCCTTGATTGAATTAGCTCTCACACCAATATTTGCTTCTAGAGCCTTTGCTTTGAGGGCTATCTGAAAACAGCTGTGGCACTGAAGTTGCCTGTGAATGTGGAGTTGGTGGCATGTGAAACCCGCATGTGGAGCATTCGTTTGTGTGGGATGCTCTACCAGGTTCATTTCAGTCCTAGCCATACAAAGGGCACTAAGCATAGAGTGTGAAAACTGAGTTTCCTTGAGAGCTGCTTGGAAGCCTGATGGTGTGTGAAGTTAGTGAGCCAAATGGAGTTGTTCTCCCACAAGAACCACTCGGCTGATCCTTCTTCAATATGCCCTTCACCAACATGCAGTGTTTCGTTGATTGAATTAGCTCTCACACCAATATTTGCGTCTAGAGCCTTTGCATTGAGGGCTATCTGAAAACGGCTGTGGCGCTGAAGTTGCCTGTGAATGAGGAGTTGGTGGCATGTGAAACCCGCATGTGGAGCATTCGTTTGTGTGGGATGCTCTCCCAGCTTCATTCCTAGATAATGCACTCAAAGGGCACTAAACATAGAGTGTGAAAACTGAGTTTCCTTGAGAGCTGCTTGGAAGCCTGATGGTGTGTGAAGTTAGTGAGCCAAATGGAGTTGTTCTCCCACAAGAACCACTCGGCTGATCCTTCTTCAATATGCCCTTCACCAACATGCAGTGTTTCCTTGATTGAATTAGCTCTCACACCAATATTTGCGTCTAGAGCCTTTGCATTGAGGGCTATCTGAAAACGGCTGTGGCGCTGAAGTTGCCTGTGCATGTGGAGTTGGTGGCATGTGAAACCCGCATGTGGAGCATTCGTTTATGTGGGATGCTCTACCAGCTTAATTTCAGTCCTAGGCATTCAAAGCTCACTAAGCATAGAGTGTGAAAACTGAGTTTCCTTGAGAGCTGCTTGGAAGCCTGATGGTGTGTGAAGTTAGTGAGCCAAATGGAGTTGTTCTCCCACAAGAACCACTCGGCTGATCCTTCTTCAATATGCCCTTCACCAACATGCAGTGTTTCCTTGATTGAATTAGCTCTCACACCAATATTTGCGTCTAGAGCCTTTGCATTGAGGGCTATCTGAAAACGGCTGTGGCGCTGAAGTTGCCTGTGAATGTGGAGTTGGTGGCATGTGAAACCCGCATGTGGAGCATTCGTTTGTGTGGGATGCTCTACCAGGTTCATTTCAGTCCTAGCCATACAAAGGGCACTAAGCATAGAGTGTGAAAACTGAGTTTCCTTGAGAGCTGCTTGGAAGCCTGATGGTGTGTGAAGTTAGTGAGCCAAATGGAGTTGTTCTCCCACAAGAACCACTCGGCTGATCCTTCTTCAATATGCCCTTCACCAACATGCAGTGTTTCCTTGATTGAATTAGCTCTCACACCAATATTTGCGTCTAGAGCCTTTGCATTGAGGGCTATCTGAAAACGGCTGTGGCGCTGAAGTTGCCTGTGAATGTGGAGTTGGTGGCATGTGAAACCCACATGTGGAGCATTCGTTTGTGTGGGATGCTCTACCAGGTTCATTCCTAGATAATGCACTCAAAGAGCACTAAGCATAGAGTGTGAAAACTGAGTTTCCTTGAGAGCTGCTTGGAAGCCTGATGGTGTGTGAAGTTAGTGAGCCAAATGGAGTTGTTCTCCCACAAGAACCACTCGGCTGATCCTTCTTCAATATGCCCTTCACCAACATGGAGTGTTTCCTTGATTGAATTAGCTCTCACACCAATATTTGCGTCTAGAGCCTTTGCATTGAGGGCTATCTGAAAACGGCTGTGGCGCTGAAGTTGCCTGTGAATCTGGAGTTGGTGGCATGTGAAACCCGCATGTGGAGCATTCGTTTGTGTGGGATGCTGACCAAGCTTCATTTCAGTCCTAGGCACACAAAGAGCACTAAGCATAGAGTGTGAAAAGTGAGTTTCCTTGAGAGCTGCTTGGAAGCCTGATGGTGTGTGAAGTTAGTGAGCCAAATGGAGTTGTTCTCCCACAAGAACCACTCGGCTGATTCTTCTTCAATATGCCCTTCACCAACATGCAGTGTTTCCTTGATTGAATTAGCTCTCACACCAATATTTGCGTCTAGAGCCTTTTCTTTGAGGGCTATCTGAAAACAGCTGTGGCGCTGAAGTTGCCTGTGAATGTGGAGTTGGTGGCATGTGAAACCCGCATGTGGAGCATTCGTTTGTGTGGGATGCTCTACCAGGTTCATTTCAGTCCTAGCCATACAAAGGGCACTAAGCATAGAGTGTGAAAAGTGAGTTTCCTTGAGAGCTGCTTGGAAGCCTGATGGTGTGTGAAGTTAGTGAGCCAAATGGAGTTGTTCTCCCACAAGAACCACTCGGCTGATCCTTCTTCAATATGCCCTTCACCAACATGCAGTGTTTCCTTGATTGAATTAGCTCTCACACCAATATTTGCGTCTAGAGCCTTTGCATTGAGGGCTATCTGAAAACGGCTGTGGCGCTGAAGTTGCCTGTGAATGTGGAGTTGGTGGCATGTGAAACCCGCATGTGGAGCATTCGTTTGTGTGGGATGCTCTACCAGGTTCATTCCTAGATAATGCACTCAAAGGGCACTAAGCATAGAGTGTGAAAACTGAGTTTCCTTGAGAGCTGCTTGGAAGCCTGATGGTGTGTGAAGTTAGTGAGCCAAATGGAGTTGTTCTCCCACAAGAACCACTCGGCTGATCCTTCTTCAATATGCCCTTCACCAACATGCAGTGTTTCCTTGATTGAATTAGCTCTCACACCAATATTTGCGTCTAGAGCCTTTGCATTGAGGGCTATCTGAAAACGGCTGTGGCGCTGAAGTTGCCTGTGAATGTGGAGTTGGTGGCATGTGAAACCCGCATGTGGAGCATTCGTTTGTGTGGGATGCTCTACCAGGTTCATTTCAGTCCTAGCCATACAAAGGGCACTAAGCATAGAGTGTGAAAACTGAGTTTCCTTGAGAGCTGCTTGGAAGCCTGATGGTGTGTGAAGTTAGTGAGCCAAATTGAGTTGTTCTCCCACAAGAACCACTCGGCTGATCCTTCTTCAATATGCCCTTCACCAACATGCAGTGTTTCCTTGATTGAATTAGCTCTCACACCAATATTTGCGTCTAGAGCCTTTGCACGGAGGGATATCTGAAAACGGCTGTGGCGCTGAAGTTGCCTGTGAATGTGGAGTTGGTGGCATGTGAAACCCGCATGTGGAGCATTCGTTTGTGTGGTCTGCTCTACCAGGTTCATTCCTAGATAATGCACTCAAAGGGCACTAAGCATAGAGTGTGGAAACTGAGTTTCCCTTAGAGCTGCTTGGAAGCCTGATGGTGTGTGATGTTAGTGAGCCAAATGGAGTTGTTCTCCCACAAGAACCACTCGGCTGATCCTTCTTCAATATGCCCTTCACCAACATGCAGTGTTTCCTTGATTGAATTAGCTCTCACACCAATATTTGCGTCTAGAGCCTTTGCATTGAGGGCTATCTGAAAACGGCTGTGGCGCTGAAGTTGCCTGTGAATGTGGAGTTGGTGGCATGTGAAACCCGCATGTGGAGCATTCGTTTGTGTGGGATGCTCTACCAGGTTCATTCCTAGATAATGCACTCAAAGAGCACTAAGCATAGAGTGTGAAAACCTGAGTTTCCTTGAGAGCTGCTTGGAAGCCTGATGGTGTGTGAAGTTAGTGAGCCAAATGGAGTTGTTCTCCCACAAGAACCACTCGGCTGATCCTTCTTCAATATGCCCTTCACCAACATGGAGTGTTTCCTTGATTGAATTAGCTCTCACACCAATATTTGCGTCTAGAGCCTTTGCATTGAGGGCTATCTGAAAACGGCTGTGGCGCTGAAGTTGCCTGTGAATGTGGAGTTGGTGGCATGTGAAACCCGCATGTGGAGCATTCGTTTGTGTGGGATGCTGACCAAGCTTCATTTCAGTCCTAGGCACACAAAGAGCACTAAGCATAGAGTGTGAAAAGTGAGTTTCCTTGAGAGCTGCTTGGAAGCCTGATGGTGTGTGAAGTTAGTGAGCCAAATGGAGTTGTTCTCCCACAAGAACCACTCGGCTGATTCTTCTTCAATATGCCCTTCACCAACATGCAGTGTTTCCTTGATTGAATTAGCTCTCACACCAATATTTGCGTCTAGAGCCTTTGCATTGAGGGCTATCTGAAAACGGCTGTGGCGCTGAAGTTGCCTGTGAATGTGGAGTTGGTGGCATGTGAAACCCGCATGTGGAGCATTCGTTTGTGTGGGATGCTCTACCAGGTTCATTCCTAGATAATGCACTCAAAGAGCACTAAGCATAGAGTGTGAAAACCTGAGTTTCCTTGAGAGCTGCTTGGAAGCCTGATGGTGTGTGAAGTTAGTGAGCCAAATGGAGTTGTTCTCCCACAAGAACCACTCGGCTGATCCTTCTTCAATATGCCCTTCACCAACATGCAGTGTTTCCTTGATTGAATTAGCTCTCACACCAATATTTGCGTCTAGAGCCTTTGCATTGAGGGCTATCTGAAAACGGCTGTGGCGCTGAAGTTGCCTGTGAATGTGGAGTTGGTGGCATGTGAAACCCGCATGTGGAGCATTCGTTTGTGTGGGATGCTG
>NW_026699396.1:0-117722 GCF_030435755.1 Ochotona princeps
TCACAACCTTTTTCCGTCTAGAACTTTTGCATTGAGGGCTATCTGAAAACGGCTGTGGCGCTGAAGTTTCCTGAGAATGTGGAGTTGGTGGCATGGGAAACCCGCATGTGGAGCATTCGTTTGTGTGGAATGCTGTACCAGGTTCATTCCTAGATAATGCACTCAAAGAGAACTAAGCATAGAGTGTGAAAACTGAGTTTCCTTGAGAGCTGCTTGGAAGCCTGATGGTGTGTGAAGTTAGTGAGCCAAATGGAGTTGTTCTCCCACAAGAACCACTCGGCTGATCCTTCTTCAATATGCCCTTCACCAACATGCAGTGTTTCCTTGATTGAATTAGCTCTCACACCAATATTTGAGTCTAGAGCCTTTGCATTGATGGCTATCTGAAAATGGCTGTGGCGCTGAAGTTGCCTGTGAATGTGGAGTTGGTGGCATGTGAAACCCGCATGTGGAGCATTCGTTTGTGTGGGATGCTCTACCAGGTTCATTCCTAGATAATGTATTCAAAGGGCACTAAGCATAGAGTGTGAAAACTGAGTTTCCTTGAGAGCTGCTTGGAAGCCTGATGGTGTGTGAAGTTAGTGAGCCAAATGGAGTTGTTCTCCCACAAGAACCACTCGGCTGATCCTTCTTCAATATGCCCTTCACCAACATGCAGTGTTTCTTTGATTGAATTAGCTCTCACACCAATATTTGCATCTAGAGCCTTTGCATTGTGGGCTATATGAAAACAGCTGTGGCGCTGAAGTAGCCTGTGAATGTGGAGTTTGTGGCATGTGAAACCCGCATGTGGAGCATTCGTTTGTGTGGGATGCTCTACCAGGTTCATTCCTAGATAATTCACGGAAAGGGCTCTAAGCCTAGAGTGTGAAAACTGAGTTTCCTTGAGAGCTGCTTGGAAGCCTGATGGTGTGTGAAGTTAGTGAGCCAAATGGAGTTGTTCTCCCACAAGAACCACTTGGCTGATCCTTTTTCAATATGCCCTTCACCAACATGCAGTGTTTCCGTGATTGAATTAGCTCTCACACCAATATTTGCGTCTAGAGCCTTTGCATTGAGGGCTATCTGAAAACAGCTGTGGCGCTGAAGTTGCTTGAGAATGTGTAGTTGGTGGCATGTGAAACCCGCATGTGGAGCATTCGTTTGTGTGGGATGCTCTCCAAGCTTCATTTCAGTCCTAGGCACTCAAAGGGCACTAAGCATAGAGTGTGAAAACTGAGTTTCCTTGAGAGCTGCTTGGAAGCCTGATGGTGTGTGAAATTAGTGAGCCAAATGGAGTTGTTCTCCCACAAGAACCACTCGGCTGATCCTTCTTCAATATGCCCTTCACCAACATGCAGTGTTTCCTTGATTGAATTAGCTCTCACACCAATATTTGCGTCTAGAGCCTTTGCATTGAGGGCTATCTGAAAACGGCTGTGGCGCTGAAGTTGCCTGTGAATGTGGAGATGGTGGCATGGGAACCCCGCATGTGGAGCATTTGTTCGTGTGGGATGCTCTCCAAGCTTCATTTCAGTCCTAGGCAATGAAAGGGCACTAAGCATAGAGTGTGAAAACTGAGTTTCCTTGAGAGCTGCTTGGAAGCCTGATGGTGTGTGAAGTTAGTGAGCCAAATGGAGTTGTGCTCCGACAAGAATCACTCGGCTGACCATTCTTCAATATGCACTTCGCCAACATGCAGTGTTTCCTTGATTGAATTAGCTCTCACACCAATATTTGCGTCTAGAGCTTTTGCATTGAGGGCTATCTGAAAACGGCTGTGGCGCTGAAGTTGCCTGAGAATGTGGAGTTGGTGGCATGTGAAACCCGCATGTGGAGCATTCGTATCTGTGGGATGCTGTACCAGGTTCATTCCTAGATAATACACTCAAAGGGCACTAAGCATAGAGTGTGAAAACTGAGTTTCCTTGAGAGCTGCTTGGAAGCCTGATGGTGTGTGAAGTTAGTGAGCCAAATGGAGTTGTTCTCCCACAAGAACCACTCGGCTGATCCTTCTTCAATATGCCCTTCACCAACATGTAGTGTTTCCTTGATTGAATTAGCTCTCACACACATATTTCCGTCTAGAACCTTTGCATTGAGGGCTATCTGAAAACGGCTGTGGGGCTGAAGTTGCCTGTGAATGTGGAGTTGGTGGCATGTGAAAACCGCATGTGGAGCATTCGTTTGTGTGGGATGCTCTACCAGGTTCATTCCTAGATAATGCACTCAAAGGGCACTAAGCATAGAGTGTGAAAACTGAGTTTCCTTGAGAGCTGCTTGGAAGCCTGATGGTGTGTGAAGTTAGTGAGCCAAATGGAGTTGTTCTCCCACAAGAACCACTCGGCTGATCCTTCTTCAATATGCCCTTCACCAACATGCAGTGTTTCCTTGATTGAATTAGCTCTCACACCCATATTTCCGTCTAGAACCTATGCATTGAGGGCTATCTGAAAACGGCTGTGGCGCTGAAGTTGCCTGAGAATGTGGAGTTGTTGGCATGGGAAACCCGCATGTGGAGCATTCGTTTGTGTGGGATGCTCTCCAAGCTTCATTTCAGTCCTAGGCACTCAAAGGGCACTAAGCCTAGAGTGTGAAAACTGAGTTTCCTTGAGAGCTGTTTGGAAGCCTGATGGTGTGTGAAGTTAGTGAGCCAAATGGAGTTGTGCTCCCACAATAACCACTCGGCTGACCCTTCTTCAATATGCACTTCGCCAACATGCAGTGTTTCCTTGATTGAATTAGCTCTCACACCAATATTTGCGTCTAGAGCCTTTGCATTGAGGCCTATCTGAAAACGGCTGTGGCGCTGAAGTTGCCTGTGAATGTGTAGTTGGTGGCATGTGAAACCCGCATGTGGAGCATTCGTTTGTGTGGGATGCTCTACCAGGTTCATTCCTAGATAATGCACTCAAAGGGCACTAGGCATAGAGTGTGAAAACTGAGTTTCCTTGAGAGCTGCTTGGAAGCCTGATGGTGTGTGAAGTTAGTGTGCCAAATGGAGTTGTTCTCCCACAAGAACCACTCGGCTGATCCTTCTTCAATATGCCCTTCACCAACATGCAGTGTTTCCTTGATTGAATTAGCTCTCACACCAATATTTCCGTCTAGAACCTATGCATTGAGGGCTATCTGAAAACGGCTGTGGCGCTGAAGTTGCCTGAGAATGTGGAGTTGTTGGCATGGGAAACCTGCATGTGGAGCATTCGTTTGTGTGGGATGCTCTCCAAGCTTCATTTCAGTCCTAGGCACTCAAAGGGCACTAAGCATAGAGTGTGAAAACTGAGTTTCCTTGAGAGCTGCTTGGAAGCCTGATGGTGTGTGAAGTTAGTGTGCCAAATGGAGTTGTTCTCCCACAAGAACCACTCGGCTGATCCTTCTTCAATATGCCCTTCACCAACATGCAGTGTTTCCTTGATTGAATTAGCTCTCACACCCATATTTCGGTCTAGAACCTTTGCATTGAGGGCTATCTGAAAACGGCTGTGGCGCTGAAGTTGCCTGAGAATGTGGAGTTGGTGGCATGGGAAACCCGCATGTGGAGGAATCGTTGGTGTGGGATGCTGTACCAGGTTCATTCCTAGATAATGCACTCAAAGGGCACTAAGCATAGAGTGTGAAAACTGAGTTTCCTTGAGAGCTGCTTGGAAGCCTGATGGTGTGTGAAGTTAGTGAGCCAAATGGAGTTGTTCTCCCACAAGAACCACTCGGCTGATCCTTCTTCAATATGCCCTTCACCAACATGCAGTGTTTCCTTGATTGAATTAGCTCTCACACCAATATTTGAGTCTAGAGCCTTTGCATTGATGGCTATCTGAAAATGGCTGTGGCGCTGAAGTTGCCTGTGAATGTGGAGTTGGTGGCATGTGAAACCCGCATGTGGAGCATTCGTTTGTGTGGGATGCTCTACCAGGTTCATTCCTAGATAATGTATTCAAAGGGCACTAAGCATAGAGTGTGAAAACTGAGTTTCCTTGAGAGCTGCTTGGAAGCCTGATGGTGTGTGAAGTTAGTGAGCCAAATGGAGTTGTTCTCCCACAAGAACCACTCGGCTGATCCTTCTTCAATATGCCCTTCACCAACATGCAGTGTTTCTTTGATTGAATTAGCTCTCACACCAATATTTGCATCTAGAGCCTTTGCATTGTGGGCTATATGAAAACAGCTGTGGCGCTGAAGTAGCCTGTGAATGTGGAGTTTGTGGCATGTGAAACCCGCATGTGGAGCATTCGTTTGTGTGGGATGCTCTACCAGGTTCATTCCTAGATAATTCACGGAAAGGGCTCTAAGCCTAGAGTGTGAAAACTGAGTTTCCTTGAGAGCTGCTTGGAAGCCTGATGGTGTGTGAAGTTAGTGAGCCAAATGGAGTTGTTCTCCCACAAGAACCACTTGGCTGATCCTTTTTCAATATGCCCTTCACCAACATGCAGTGTTTCCGTGATTGAATTAGCTCTCACACCAATATTTGCGTCTAGAGCCTTTGCATTGAGGGCTATCTGAAAACAGCTGTGGCGCTAAAGTTGCTTGAGAATGTGTAGTTGGTGGCATGTGAAACCCGCATGTGGAGCATTCGTTTGTGTGGGATGCTCTACCAGGTTCATTTCAGTCCTAGCCATACAAAGGGCACTAAGCATAGAGTGTGAAAACTGAGTTTCCTTCAGAGCTGCTTGGAAGGCTGATGGTGTGTGAAGTTAGTGAGCCAAATGGAGTTGTTCTCCCACAAGAACCACTCGGCTGATCCTTCTTCAATATGCCCTTCACCAACATGCAGTGTTTCCTTGATTGAATTAGCTCTCACACCCATATTTGCGTCTAGAGCCTTTGCATTGAGGGCTATCTGAAAACGGCTGTGGTGCTGAAGTTGCCTGAGAATGTGAAGTTGATGGCATGGGAAACCCGCATGTGGAGAATTCGTTTGTGTGGGATGCTCTACCAGGTTCATTTCAATCCTAGGCACTCAAAAGGCACTAAGCCTAGAGTGTGAAAACTGAGTTTCCTTGAGAGCTGCTTGGAAGCCTGATGGTGTGTGAAGTTAGTGAGCCAAATGGAGTTCTGCTCCCACAAGAACCACTCGGCTGATCCTTCTTCAATATGCCCTTCACCAACATGCAGTGTTTCCTTGATTGAATTAGCTCTCACACCAATATTTGCGTCTAGAGCTTTTGCATTGAGGGCTATCTGAAAACGGTTGTGGCGCTGAAGTTGCCTGAGAATGTGGAGTTGGTGGCATGTGAAACCCGCATGTGGAGCATTCGTTTGTGTGGGATGCTCTACCAGGTTCATTCCTAGATAATGCACTGAAAGGGCACTAAGCATAGAGTGTGAAAATGGAGTTTCCTTGAGAGCTGCTTGGAAGCCTGATGGTGTGTGAAGTTAGTGAGCCAAATGGAGTTGTTCTCCCACAAGAACCACTCGGCTGATCCTTCTTCAATATGCCCTTCACCAACATGCAGTGTTTCCTTGATTGAATTAGCTCTCACACCAATATTTGCGTCTAGAGCCTTTGCATTGAGGGCTATCTGAAAACGGCTGTGGCGCTGAAGTTGCCTGAGAATGTGGAGTTGGTGGCATTTGAAACCCGAATGTGTAGCATTCGTTTGTGTGGGATGCTCTACCAGGTTCATTCCTAGATAATGCACGGAAAGGGCACTAAGCATAGAGTGTGAAAACTGAGTTTCCTTGAGAGCTGCTTGGAAGCCTGATGGTGTGTGAAGTTAGTGAGCCAAATGGAGTTGTGCTCCCACAAGAACCACTCGGCTGATCCTTCTTCAATATGCCCTTCACCAACATGCAGTGTTTCCTTGATTGAATTAGCTCTCAAACCAATATTTATGTCTAGAGCCTTTGCATTGAGGGCTATCTGAAAACGGCTGTGACGCTGAAGTTGCTTGAGAATGTGGAGTTGGTGGCATGTGAAACCCGCATGTGGAGCATTCGTTGGTGTGGGATACTCTACCAGGTTCATTCCTAGAAAAGGCACTCAATGGGCACTAAGCATAGAGTGTGAAAACTGAGTTTCCTTGAGAGCTGCTTGGAAGCCTGATGGTGTGTGAAGTTAGTGAGCCAAATGGAGTTGTGCTCCCACAAGAACCACTCGGCTGATCCTTCTTCAATATGCCCTTCACCAACATGCAGTGTTTCCTTGATTGAATTAGCTCTCACACCCATATTTCCATCTAGAGCCTTTGCATTGAGGGCTATCTGAAAACGGCTGTGGCGCTGAAATTGCCTGTGAATGTGGAGTTGGTGGCATGTGAAACCCGCATGTGGAGCATTCGTTTGTGTGGGATGCTCTACCAGGTTCATTCCGAGATAATGTACGGAAAGGGCTCTAAGCCTAGAGTGTGAAAACTGAGTTTCCTTGAGAGCTGCTTGGAAGCCTGATGGTGTGTGAAGTTAGTGAGCCAAATGGAGTTGTTCTCCCACAAGAACCACTCGGCTGATCCTTCTTCAATATGCCCTTCACCAACATGCAGTGTTTCCTTGATTGAATTAGCTCTCACACCAATATTTGAGTCTAGAGCCTTTGCATTGATGGCTATCTGAAAATGGCTGTGGCGCTGAAGTTGCCTGTGAATGTGGAGTTGGTGGCATGTGAAACCCGCAAGTGGAGCATTCGTTGGTGTGGGATGCTCTACCAGGTTCATTTTTAGATAATGCACTCAAAGGGCACTAAGCATAGAGTGTGAAAACTGAGTTTCCTTGAGAGCTGCTTGGAAGCCTGATGGTGTGTGAAGTTAGTGAGCCAAATGGAGTTGTGCTCCCATAAGAACCACTCGGCTGATCCTTCTTCAATATGCCCTTCACCACATGCAGTGTTTCCTTGATTGAATTAGCTCTCACACCCATATTTGCGTCTAGAGCCTTTGCATTGAGGGCTATCTGAAAACGGCTGTGGCGCTGAAGTTGCCTGAGAATGTGGAGTTGATGGCATGTGAAACCCGCATGTGGAGCATTCGTTTGTGTGGGATGCTCTACCAGGTTCATTCCTAGATAATGCACTCAAAGGGCACTAAGCATAGAGTGTGAAAACTGAGTTTCCTTGAGAGCTGCTTGGAAGCCTGATGGTGTGTGAAGTTAGTGTGCCAAATGGAGTTGTTCTCACACAAGAACCACTCGGCTGATCCTTCTTCAATATGCCCTTCACCAACATGCAGTGTTTCCTTGATTGAATTAGCTCTCACACCAATATTTGCGTCTAGAGCCTTTGCATTGTGAGCTATCTGAAAACGGCTGTGGCGCTGAAGTTGCCTGTGAATGTGGAGTTGGTGGCATGTGAAACCCGCATGTGGAGCATTTGTTTGTGTGGGATGCTCACCAAGCTTCATTTCAGTCCTAGGCACTCAAAGGGCACTAAGCATAGAGTGTGAAAACTGAGTTTCCTTGAGAGCTGCTTGGAAGCCTGATGGTGTGTGAAGTTAGTGAGCCAAATGGAGTTGTTCTCCCACAAGAACCACTCGGCTGATCCTTCTTCAATATGCCCTTCACCAACATGCAGTGTTTCCTTGATTGAATTAGCTCTCACACCAATATTTCAGTCTAGAGCCTTTGCATTGAGGGCTATCTGAAAATGGCTGTGGCGCTGAAGTTGCCTGTGAATGTGGAGTTTGTGGCATGTGAAACCCGCATGTGGAGCATTCGTTGGTGTGGGATGCTCTACCAGGTTCATTTTTAGATAATGCACTCAAAGGGCACTAAGCATAGAGTGTGAAAACTGAGTTTCCTTGAGAGCTGCTTGGAAGCCTGATGGTGTGTGAAGTTAGTGAGCCAAATGGAGTTGTTCTCCCACAAGAACCACTCGGCTGATCCTTCTTCAATATGCCCTTCACCAATATGCAGTGTTTCCTTGATTGAATTAGCTCTCACACCCATATTTCCGTCTAGAGCCTTTGCATTGAGGGCTATCTGAAAACGGCTGTGGCGCTGAAGTTGCCTGTGAATGTGGAGTTGGTGGCATGGGAAACCCGCATGTGGAGCATTCGTTGGTGTGGGATGCTCTACCAGGTTCATTTTTAGATAATGCACTCAAAGGGCACTAGGCATAGAGTGTGAAAACTGAGTTTCCTTGAGAGCTGCTTGGAAGCCTGATGGTGTGTGAAGTTAGTGTGCCAAATGGAGTTGTTCTCCCACAAGAACCACTCGGCTGATCCTTCTTCAATATGCCCTTCACCAACATGCAGTGTTTCCTTGATTGAATTAGCTCTCACACCCATATTTCCGTCTAGAACCTTTGCATTGAGGGCTATCTGAAAACGGCTGTGGCGCTGAAGTTGCCTGAGAATGTGGAGTTGATGGCATGGGAAACCCGCATGTGGAGCATTCGTTTGTGTGGGATGCTCTACCAGCTTCATTTCAGTCCTAGGTACTCAAAGGGCACTAAGCATAGAGTGTGAAAACTGAGTTTCCTTGAGAGCTGCTTGGAAGCCTGATGGTTTGTGAAGTTAGTGTGCCAAATGGAGTTGTTCTCACACAAGAACCACTCGGCTGATCCTTCTTCAACATGCCCTTCACCAACATGCAGTGTTTCCTTGATTGAATTAGCTCTCACACCATTATGTGCGTCTAGAGCCTTTGCATTGAGGGCTATCTGAAAACGGCTGTGGCGCTGAAGTTGCCTGTGAATGTGGAGTTGGTGGCATGTGAAACCCGCATGTGGAGCATTCGTTTGTGTGGGATGCTCTACCAGGTTCATTCCTAGATAATGTATTCAAAGGGCACTAAGCATAGAGTGTGAAAACTGAGTTTCCTTGAGAGCTGCTTGGAAGCCTGATGGTTTGTGAAGTTAGTGTGCCAAATGGAGTTGTTCTCCCACAAGAACCACTCGGCTGATCCTTCTTCAATATGCCCTTCACCAACATGCAGTGTTTCCTTGATTGAATTAGCTCTCACACCAATATTTGAGTCTAGAGCCTTTGCATTGATGGCTATCTGAAAATGGCTGTGGCGCTGAAGTAGCCTGTGAATGTGGAGTTTGTGGCATGTGAAACCCGCATGTGGAGCATTCGTTTGTGTGGGATGCTCTGCCAGGTTCATTCCTAGATAATTCATGGAAAGGGCTCTAAGCCTAGAGTGTGAAAACTGAGTTTCCTTGAGAGCTGCTTGGAAGCCTGATGGTGTGTGAAGTTAGTGAGCCAAATGGAGTTGTTCTCCCACAAGAACCACTTGGCTGATCCTTTTTCAATATGCCCTTCACCAACATGCAGTGTTTCCGTGATTGAATTAGCTCTCACACCAATATTTGCGTCTAGAGCCTTTGCATTGAGGGCTATCTGAAAACAGCTGTGGCGCTGAAGTTGCTTGAGAATGTGTAGTTGGTGGCATGTGAAACCCGCATGTGGAGCATTCGTTTGTGTGGGATGCTCTCCAAGCTTCATTTCAGTCCTAGGCACTCAAAGGGCACTAAGCATAGAGTGTGAAAACTGAGTTTCCTTGAGAGCTGCTTGGAAGCCTGATGGTGTGTGAAGTTAGTGAGCCAAATGGAGTTGTGCTCCCACAAGAACCACTCGGCTGATCCTTCTTCAATATGCCCTTCACCAACATGCAGTGTTTCCTTGATTGAATTAGCTCTCACACCAATATTTGCGTCTAGAGCCTTTGCATTGAGGGCTATCTGAAAACGGCTGTGGCGCTGAAGTTGCCTGTGAATGTGGAGATGGTGGCATGGGAACCCCGCATGTGGAGCATTTGTTCGTGTGGGATGCTCTCCAAGCTTCATTTCAGTCCTAGGCAATGAAAGGGCACTAAGCATAGAGTGTGAAAACTGAGTTTCCTTGAGAGCTGCTGGGAAGCCTGATGGTGTGTGAAGTTAGTGAGCCAAATGGAGTTCTGCTCCCACAAGAACCACTCGGCTGATCCTTCTTCAATATGCCCTTCACCAACATGCAGTGTTTCCTTGATTGAATTAGCTCTCACACCAATATTTGCGTCTAGAGCTTTTGCATTGAGGGCTATCTGAAAACGGTTGTGGCGCTGAAGTTGCCTGAGAATGTGGAGTTGGTGGCATGTGAAACCCGCATGTGGAGCATTCGTTTGTGTGGGATGCTCTACCAGGTTCATTCCTAGATAATGCACTGAAAGGGCACTAAGCATAGAGTGTGAAAATGGAGTTTCCTTGAGAGCTGCTTGGAAGCCTGATGGTGTGTGAAGTTAGTGAGCCAAATGGAGTTGTTCTCAAACAAGAACCACTCGGCTGATCCTTCTTCAATATGCCCTTCACCAACATGCAGTGTTTCCTTGATTGAATTAGCTCTCACACCAATATTTGCGTCTAGAGCCTTTGCATTGAGGGCTATCTGAAAACGGCTGTGGCGCTGAAGTTGCCTGAGAATGTGGAGTTGGTGGCATTTGAAACCCGAATGTGTAGCATTCGTTTGTGTGGGATGCTCTACCAGGTTCATTCCTAGATAATGCACGGAAAGGGCACTAAGCATAGAGTGTGAAAACTGAGTTTCCTTGAGAGCTGCTTGGAAGCCTGATGGTGTGTGAAGTTAGTGAGCCAAATGGAGTTGTGCTCCCACAAGAACCACTCGGCTGATCCTTCTTCAATATGCCCTTCACCAACATGCAGTGTTTCCTTGATTGAATTAGCTCTCAAACCAATATTTATGTCTAGAGCCTTTGCATTGAGGGCTATCTGAAAACGGCTGTGACGCTGAAGTTGCTTGAGAATGTGGAGTTGGTGGCATGTGAAACCCGCATGTGGAGCATTCGTTGGTGTGGGATACTCTACCAGGTTCATTCCTAGAAAAGGCACTCAATGGGCACTAAGCATAGAGTGTGAAAACTGAGTTTCCTTGAGAGCTGCTTGGAAGCCTGATGGTGTGTGAAGTTAGTGAGCCAAATGGAGTTGTGCTCCCACAAGAACCACTCGGCTGATCCTTCTTCAATATGCCCTTCACCAACATGCAGTGTTTCCTTGATTGAATTAGCTCTCACACCCATATTTCCATCTAGAGCCTTTGCATTGAGGGCTATCTGAAAACGGCTGTGGCGCTGAAATTGCCTGTGAATGTGGAGTTGGTGGCATGTGAAACCCGCATGTGGAGCATTCGTTTGTGTGGGATGCTCTACCAGGTTCATTCCTAGATAATGTACGGAAAGGGCTCTAAGCCTAGAGTGTGAAAACTGAGTTTCCTTGAGAGCTGCTTGGAAGCCTGATGGTGTGTGAAGTTAGTGAGCCAAATGGAGTTGTTCTCCCACAAGAACCACTCGGCTGATCCTTCTTCAATATGCCCTTCACCAACATGCAGTGTTTCCTTGATTGAATTAGCTCTCACACCAATATTTGAGTCTAGAGCCTTTGCATTGATGGCTATCTGAAAATGGCTGTGGCGCTGAAGTTGCCTGTGAATGTGGAGTTGGTGGCATGTGAAACCCGCAAGTGGAGCATTCGTTGGTGTGGGATGCTCTACCAGGTTCATTTTTAGATAATGCACTCAAAGGGCACTAAGCATAGAGTGTGAAAACTGAGTTTCCTTGAGAGCTGCTTGGAAGCCTGATGGTGTGTGAAGTTAGTGAGCCAAATGGAGTTGTGCTCCCATAAGAACCACTCGGCTGATCCTTCTTCAATATGCCCTTCACCACATGCAGTGTTTCCTTGATTGAATTAGCTCTCACACCCATATTTGCGTCTAGAGCCTTTGCATTGAGGGCTATCTGAAAACGGCTGTGGCGCTGAAGTTGCCTGAGAATGTGGAGTTGATGGCATGTGAAACCCGCATGTGGAGCATTCGTTTGTGTGGGATGCTCTACCAGGTTCATTCCTAGATAATGCACTCAAAGGGCACTAAGCATAGAGTGTGAAAACTGAGTTTCCTTGAGAGCTGCTTGGAAGCCTGATGGTGTGTGAAGTTAGTGTGCCAAATGGAGTTGTTCTCACACAAGAACCACTCGGCTGATCCTTCTTCAATATGCCCTTCACCAACATGCAGTGTTTCCTTGATTGAATTAGCTCTCACACCAATATTTGCGTCTAGAGCCTTTGCATTGTGAGCTATCTGAAAACGGCTGTGGCGCTGAAGTTGCCTGTGAATGTGGAGTTGGTGGCATGTGAAACCCGCATGTGGAGCATTTGTTTGTGTGGGATGCTCACCAAGCTTCATTTCAGTCCTAGGCACTCAAAGGGCACTAAGCATAGAGTGTGAAAACTGAGTTTCCTTGAGAGCTGCTTGGAAGCCTGATGGTGTGTGAAGTTAGTGAGCCAAATGGAGTTGTTCTCCCACAAGAACCACTCGGCTGATCCTTCTTCAATATGCCCTTCACCAACATGCAGTGTTTCCTTGATTGAATTAGCTCTCACACCAATATTTCAGTCTAGAGCCTTTGCATTGAGGGCTATCTGAAAATGGCTGTGGCGCTGAAGTTGCCTGTGAATGTGGAGTTTCTGGCATGTGAAACCCGCATGTGGAGCATTCGTTGGTGTGGGATGCTCTACCAGGTTCATTTTTAGATAATGCACTCAAAGGGCACTAAGCATAGAGTGTGAAAACTGAGTTTCCTTGAGAGCTGCTTGGAAGCCTGATGGTGTGTGAAGTTAGTGAGCCAAATGGAGTTGTTCTCCCACAAGAACCACTCGGCTGATCCTTCTTCAATATGCCCTTCACCAATATGCAGTGTTTCCTTGATTGAATTAGCTCTCACACCCATATTTCCGTCTAGAGCCTTTGCATTGAGGGCTATCTGAAAACGGCTGTGGCGCTGAAGTTGCCTGTGAATGTGGAGTTGGTGGCATGGGAAACCCGCATGTGGAGCATTCGTTGGTGTGGGATGCTCTACCAGGTTCATTTTTAGATAATGCACTCAAAGGGCACTAGGCATAGAGTGTGAAAACTGAGTTTCCTTGAGAGCTGCTTGGAAGCCTGATGGTGTGTGAAGTTAGTGTGCCAAATGGAGTTGTTCTCCCACAAGAACCACTCGGCTGATCCTTCTTCAATATGCCCTTCACCAACATGCAGTGTTTCCTTGATTGAATTAGCTCTCACACCCATATTTCCGTCTAGAACCTTTGCATTGAGGGCTATCTGAAAACGGCTGTGGCGCTGAAGTTGCCTGAGAATGTGGAGTTGATGGCATGGGAAACCCGCATGTGGAGCATTCGTTTGTGTGGGATGCTCTACCAGCTTCATTTCAGTCCTAGGCACTCAAAGGGCACTAAGCATAGAGTGTGAAAACTGAGTTTCCTTGAGAGCTGCTTGGAAGCCTGATGGTTTGTGAAGTTAGTGTGCCAAATGGAGTTGTTCTCCCACAAGAACCACTCGGCTGATCCTTCTTCAACATGCCCTTCACCAACATGCAGTGTTTCCTTGATTGAATTAGCTCTCACACCATTATGTGCGTCTAGAGCCTTTGCATTGAGGGCTATCTGAAAACGGCTGTGGCGCTGAAGTTGCCTGTGAATGTGGAGTTGGTGGCATGTGAAACCCGCATGTGGAGCATTCGTTTGTGTGGGATGCTCTACCAGGTTCATTCCTAGATAATGTATTCAAAGGGCACTAAGCATAGAGTGTGAAAACTGAGTTTCCTTGAGAGCTGCTTGGAAGCCTGATGGTTTGTGAAGTTAGTGTGCCAAATGGAGTTGTTCTCCCACAAGAACCACTCGGCTGATCCTTCTTCAATATGCCCTTCACCAACATGCAGTGTTTCCTTGATTGAATTAGCTCTCACACCAATATTTGAGTCTAGAGCCTTTGCATTGATGGCTATCTGAAAATGGCTGTGGCGCTGAAGTAGCCTGTGAATGTGGAGTTTGTGGCATGTGAAACCCGCATGTGGAGCATTCGTTTGTGTGGGATGCTCTACCAGGTTCATTCCTAGATAATTCATGGAAAGGGCTCTAAGCCTAGAGTGTGAAAACTGAGTTTCCTTGAGAGCTGCTTGGAAGCCTGATGGTGTGTGAAGTTAGTGAGCCAAATGGAGTTGTTCTCCCACAAGAACCACTTGGCTGATCCTTTTTCAATATGCCCTTCACCAACATGCAGTGTTTCCGTGATTGAATTAGCTCTCACACCAATATTTGCGTCTAGAGCCTTTGCATTGAGGGCTATCTGAAAACAGCTGTGGCGCTGAAGTTGCTTGAGAATGTGTAGTTGGTGGCATGTGAAACCCGCATGTGGAGCATTCGTTTGTGTGGGATGCTCTCCAAGCTTCATTTCAGTCCTAGGCACTCAAAGGGCACTAAGCATAGAGTGTGAAAACTGAGTTTCCTTGAGAGCTGCTTGGAAGCCTGATGGTGTGTGAAGTTAGTGAGCCAAATGGAGTTGTGCTCCCACAAGAACCACTCGGCTGATCCTTCTTCAATATGCCCTTCACCAACATGCAGTGTTTCCTTGATTGAATTAGCTCTCACACCAATATTTGCGTCTAGAGCCTTTGCATTGATGGCTATCTGAAAACGGCTGTGGCGCTGAAGTTGCCTGTGAATGTGGAGATGGTGGCATGGGAACCCCGCATGTGGAGCATTTGTTCGTGTGGGATGCTCTCCAAGCTTCATTTCAGTCCTAGGCAATGAAAGGGCACTAAGCATAGAGTGTGAAAACTGAGTTTCCTTGAGAGCTGCTGGGAAGCCTGATGGTGTGTGAAGTTAGTGAGCCAAATGGAGTTGTTCTCCCACAAGAACCACTCGGCTGATCCTTCTTCAATATGCCCTTCACCAACATGCAGTGTTTCCTTGATTGAATTAGCTCTCACACCCATATTTGCGTCTAGAACCTTTGCATTGAGGGCTATCTGAAAACGGCTGTGGTGCTGAAGTTGCCTGAGAATGTGGAGTTGATGGCATGGGAAACCCGCATGTGGAGCATTCGTTTGTGTGGGATGCTCTACCAGGTTCATTTCAATCCTAGGCACTCAAAAGGCACTAAGCATAGAGTGTGAAAACTGAGTTTCCTTGAGAGCTGCTTGGAAGCCTGATGGTGTGTGAAGTTAGTGAGCCAAATGGAGTTGTTCTCCCACAAGAACCACTCGGCTGATCCTTCTTCAATATGCCCTTCACCAACATGCAGTGTTTCCTTGATTGAATTAGCTCTCAAACCAATATTTCAGTCTAGAGCCTTTGCATTGAGGGCTATCTGAAAACGGCTGTGACGCTGAAGTTGCTTGAGAATGTGGAGTTGGTGGCATGTGAAACCCGCATGTGGAGCATTCGTTGGTGTGGGATGCTCTACCAGGTTCATTCCTAGAAAAGGCACTCAAAGGGCACTAAGCATAGAGTGTGAAAACTGAGTTTCCTTGAGAGCTGCTTGGAAGCCTGATGGTGTGTGAAGTTAGTGAGCCAAATGGAGTTGTGCTCCCACAAGAACCACTCGGCTGATCCTTCTTCAATATGCCCTTCACCAACATGCAGTGTTTCCTTGATTGAATTAGCTCTCACACCAATATTTGCGTCTAGAGACTTTGCATTGTGGGCTATGTGAAAACGGCTGTGGCGCTGAAGTTGTCTGTGAATGTGGAGATGGTGGCATGTGAAACCCGCATGTGGAGCATTCGTTGGTGTGGGATGCTCTCCAAGCTTCATTTCAGTCCTAGGCACTCAAAGGGCACTAAGCATAGAGTGTGAAAACTGAGTTTCCTTGAGAGCTGCTTGGAAGCCTGATGGTGTGTGAAGTTAGTGAGCCAAATGGAGTTGTGCTCCCACAAGAACCACTCGGCTGATCCTTCTTCAATATGCCCTTCACCAACATGCAGTGTTTCCTTGATTGAATTAGCTCTCACACCCATATTTCCATCTAGAGCCTTTGCATTGAGGGCTATCTGAAAACGGCTGTGGCGCTGAAGTTGCCTGTGAATGTGGAGTTGGTGGCATGTGAAACCCGCATGTGGAGCATTCGTTTGTGTGGGATGCTCTACCAGGTTCATTCCTAGATAATGCACTCAAAGGGCACTAAGCATAGAGTGTGAAAACTGAGTTTCCTTGAGAGCTGCTTGGAAGCCTGATGGTGTGTGAAGTTAGTGAGCCAAATGGAGTTGTGCTCCCATAAGAACCACTCGGCTGATCCTTCTTCAATATGCCCTTCACCACATGCCGTGTTTCCTTGATTGAATTAGCTCTCACACCCATATTTGCGTCTAGAGCCTTTGCATTGAGGGCTATCTGAAAACGGCTGTGGCGCTGAAGTTGCCTGAGAATGTGGAGTTGATGGCATGTGAAACCCGCATGTGGAGCATTCGTTTGTGTGGGATGCTCTACCAGGTTCATTCCTAGATAATGCACTCAAAGGGCACTAAGCATAGAGTGTGAAAACTGAGTTTCCTTGAGAGCTGCTTGGAAGCCTGATGGTGTGTGAAGTTAGTGTGCCAAATGGAGTTGTTCTCACACAAGAACCACTCGGCTGATCCTTCTTCAATATGCCCTTCACCAACATGCAGTGTTTCCTTGATTGAATTAGCTCTCACACCAATATTTGCGTCTAGAGCCTTTGCATTGTGAGCTATCTGAAAACGGCTGTGGCGCTGAAGTTGCCTGTGAATGTGGAGTTGGTGGCATGTGAAACCCGCATGTGGAGCATTCGTTTGTGTGGGATGCTCACCAAGCTTCATTTCAGTCCTAGGCACTCAAAGGGCACTAAGCATAGAGTGTGAAAACTGAGTTTCCTTGAGAGCTGCTTGGAAGCCTGATGGTGTGTGAAGTTAGTGAGCCAAATGGAGTTGTTCTCCCACAAGAACCACTCGGCTGATCCTTCTTCAATATGCCCTTCACCAACATGCAGTGTTTCCTTGATTGAATTAGCTCTCACACCAATATTTCAGTCTAGAGCCTTTGCATTGAGGGCTATCTGAAAATGGCTGTGGCGCTGAAGTTGCCTGTGAATGTGGAGTTGGTGGCATGTGAAACCCGCATGTGGAGCATTCGTTGGTGTGGGATGCTCTACCAGGTTCATTCCTAGATAATGCACTCAAAGGGCACTAAGCATAGAGTGTGAAAACTGAGTTTCCTTGAGAGCTGCTTGGAAGCCTGATGGTGTGTGAAGTTAGTGAGCCAAATGGAGTTGTTCTCCCACAAGAACCACTCGGCTGATCCTTCTTCAATATGCCCTTCACCAATATGCAGTGTTTCCTTGATTGAATTAGCTCTCACACCCATATTTCCGTCTAGAACCTTTGCATTGAGGGCTATCTGAAAACGGCTGTGGCGCTGAAGTTGCCTGTGAATGTGGAGTTGGTGGCATGGGAAACCCGCATGTGGAGCATTCGTTGGTGTGGGATGCTCTACCAGGTTCATTTTTAGATAATGCACTCAAAGGGCACTAGGCATAGAGTGTGAAAACTGAGTTTCCTTGAGAGCTGCTTGGAAGCCTGATGGTGTGTGAAGTTAGTGAGCCAAATGGAGTTGTTCTCCCACAAGAACCACTCGGCTGATCCTTCTTCAATATGCCCTTCACCAACATGCAGTGTTTCCTTGATTGAATTAGCTCTCACACCCATATTTGCGTCTAGAGCCTTTGCATTGAGGGCTATCTGAAAACGGCTGTGGCGCTGAAGTTGCCTGAGAATGTGGAGTTGATGGCATGGGAAACCCGCATGTGGAGCATTCGTTTGTGTGGGATGCTCTCCAATCTTCATTTCAGTCCTAGGCACTCAAAGGGCACTAAGCATAGAGTGTGAAAACTGAGTTTCCTTGAGAGCTGCTTGGAAGCCTGATGGTGTGTGAAGTTAGTGAGCCAAATGGAGTTGTTCTCCCACAAGAACCACTCGGCTGATCCTTCTTCAATATGCCCTTCACCCACATGCAGTGTTTCCTTGATTGAATTAGCTCTCACACCAATATTTGCATCTAGAGCCTTTGCATTGAGGGCTATCTGAAAACGGATGTGGCGCTGAGATTGCCTGTGAATGTGGAGTTGGTGGCATGTGAAACCCGCATGTGGATCATTCGTATCTGTGGGATGCTCTACCAGGTTCATTTTTAGATAATGCACGGAAAGGGCACTAAGCATAGAGTGTGAAAACTGAGTTTCCTTGAGAGCTGCTTGGAAGCCTGATGGTGTGTGAAGTTAGTGAGCCAAATGGAGTTGTTCTCCCACAAGAACCACTCGGCTCATCCTTTTTCAATATGCCCTTCACCAACATGCAGTGTTTCCTTGATTGAATTAGCTCTCACACCAATATTTCCGTCTAGAACCTTTGCATTGAGGGCTATCTGAAAACGGCTGTCTCGCTGAAGTTGCCTGAGAATGTGGAGTTGGTGGCATGGGAAACCCGCATGTGGAGCAATCGTAGGTGTGGGATGCTGTACCAGGTTCATTCCTACATAATGCACTCAATGGGCACTAAGCATAGAGTGTGAAACCTGAGTTTCCTTGAGAGCTGCTTGGAAGCCTGATGGTGTGTGAAGTTAGTGAGCCAAATGGAGTTGTGCTCCCACAAGAACCACTCGGTTGATCCTTCTTCAATATGCCCTTCACCAACATGCAGTGTTTCCTTGATTGAATTAGCTCTCACACCCATATTTCCATCTAGAGCCTTTGCATTGAGGGTTATCTGAAAACGGCTGTGGCGCTGAAGTTGCCTGTGAATGTGGAGTTGGTGGCATGTGAAACCCGCATGTGGAGCATTCGTTTGTGTGGGATGCTCTACCAGGTTCATTCCTAGATAATGCACTCAAAGGGCACTAAGCATAGAGTGTGAAAACTGAGTTTCCTTGAGAGCTGCTTGGAAGCCTGATGGTGTGTGAAGTTAGTGAGCCAAATGGAGTTGTGCTCCCTTAAGAACCACTCGGCTGATCCTTCTTCAATATGCCCTTCACCACATGCCGTGTTTCCTTGATTGAATTAGCTCTCACACCCATATTTGCGTCTAGAGCCTTTGCATTGAGGGCTATCTGAAAACGGCTGTGGCGCTGAAGTTGCCTGAGAATGTGGAGTTGATGGCATGTGAAACCCGCATGTGGAGCATTCGTTTGTGTGGGATGCTCTACCAGGTTCATTCCTAGATAATGCACTCAAAGGGCACTAAGCATAGAGTGTGAAAACTGAGTTTCCTTGAGAGCTGCTTGGAAGCCTGATGGTGTGTGAAGTTAGTGTGCCAAATGGAGTTGTTCTCACACAAGAACCACTCGGCTGATCCTTCTTCAATATGCCCTTCACCAACATGCAGTGTTTCCTTGATTGAATTAGCTCTCACACCAATATTTGCGTCTAGAGCCTTTGCATTGTGAGCTATCTGAAAACGGCTGTGGCGCTGAAGTTGCCTGTGAATGTGGAGTTGGTGGCATGTGAAACCCGCATGTGGAGCATTCGTTTGTGTGGGATGCTCACCAAGCTTCATTTCAGTCCTAGGCACTCAAAGGGCACTAAGCATAGAGTGTGAAAACTGAGTTTCCTTGAGAGCTGCTTGGAAGCCTGATGGTGTGTGAAGTTAGTGAGCCAAATGGAGTTGTTCTCCCACAAGAACCACTCGGCTGATCCTTCTTCAATATGCCCTTCACCAACATGCAGTGTTTCCTTGATTGAATTAGCTCTCACACCAATATTTCAGTCTAGAGCCTTTGCATTGAGGGCTATCTGAAAATGGCTGTGGCGCTGAAGTTGCCTGTGAATGTGGAGTTGGTGGCATGTGAAACCCGCATGTGGAGCATTCGTTGGTGTGGGATGCTCTACCAGGTTCATTCCTAGATAATGCACTCAAAGGGCACTAAGCATAGAGTGTGAAAACTGAGTTTCCTTGAGAGCTGCTTGGAAGCCTGATGGTGTGTGAAGTTAGTGAGCCAAATGGAGTTGTTCTCCCACAAGAACCACTCGGCTGATCCTTCTTCAATATGCCCTTCACCAATATGCAGTGTTTCCTTGATTGAATTAGCTCTCACACCCATATTTCCGTCTAGAACCTTTGCATTGAGGGCTATCTGAAAACGGCTGTGGCGCTGAAGTTGCCTGTGAATGTGGAGTTGGTGGCATGGGAAACCCGCATGTGGAGCATTCGTTGGTGTGGGATGCTCTACCAGGTTCATTTTTAGATAATGCACTCAAAGGGCACTAGGCATAGAGTGTGAAAACTGAGTTTCCTTGAGAGCTGCTTGGAAGCCTGATGGTGTGTGAAGTTAGTGAGCCAAATGGAGTTGTTCTCCCACAAGAACCACTCGGCTGATCCTTCTTCAATATGCCCTTCACCAACATGCAGTGTTTCCTTGATTGAATTAGCTCTCACACCCATATTTGCGTCTAGAGCCTTTGCATTGAGGGCTATCTGAAAACGGCTGTGGCGCTGAAGTTGCCTGAGAATGTGGAGTTGATGGCATGGGAAACCCGCATGTGGAGCATTCGTTTGTGTGGGATGCTCTCCAATCTTCATTTCAGTCCTAGGCACTCAAAGGGCACTAAGCATAGAGTGTGAAAACTGAGTTTCCTTGAGAGCTGCTTGGAAGCCTGATGGTGTGTGAAGTTAGTGAGCCAAATGGAGTTGTTCTCCCACAAGAACCACTCGGCTGATCCTTCTTCAATATGCCCTTCACCCACATGCAGTGTTTCCTTGATTGAATTAGCTCTCACACCAATATTTGCATCTAGAGCCTTTGCATTGAGGGCTATCTGAAAACGGATGTGGCGCTGAGATTGCCTGTGAATGTGGAGTTGGTGGCATGTGAAACCCGCATGTGGATCATTCGTATCTGTGGGATGCTCTACCAGGTTCATTTTTAGATAATGCACGGAAAGGGCACTAAGCATAGAGTGTGAAAACTGAGTTTCCTTGAGAGCTGCTTGGAAGCCTGATGGTGTGTGAAGTTAGTGAGCCAAATGGAGTTGTTCTCCCACAAGAACCACTCGGCTCATCCTTTTTCAATATGCCCTTCACCAACATGCAGTGTTTCCTTGATTGAATTAGCTCTCACACCAATATTTCCGTCTAGAACCTTTGCATTGAGGGCTATCTGAAAACGGCTGTCTCGCTGAAGTTGCCTGAGAATGTGGAGTTGGTGGCATGGGAAACCCGCATGTGGAGCAATCGTAGGTGTGGGATGCTGTACCAGGTTCATTCCTAGATAATGCACTCAATGGGCACTAAGCATAGAGTGTGAAACCTGAGTTTCCTTGAGAGCTGCTTGGAAGCCTGATGGTGTGTGAAGTTAGTGAGCCAAATGGAGTTGTGCTCCCACAAGAACCACTCGGTTGATCCTTCTTCAATATGCCCTTCACCAACATGCAGTGTTTCCTTGATTGAATTAGCTCTCACACCCATATTTCCATCTAGAGCCTTTGCATTGAGGGTTATCTGAAAACGGCTGTGGCGCTGAAGTTGCCTGTGAATGTGGAGTTGGTGGCATGTGAAACCCGCATGTGGAGCATTCGTTTGTGTGGGATGCTCTACCAGGTTCATTCCTAGATAATGCACTCAAAGGGCACTAAGCATAGAGTGTAAAAACTGAGTTTCCTTGAGAGCTGCTTGGAAGCCTGATGGTGTGTGAAGTTAGTGAGCCAAATGGAGTTGTTCTCCCACAAGAACCACTCGGCTGATCCTTCTTCAATATGCCCTTCACCAACATGCAGTGTTTCCTTGATTGAATTAGCTCTCACACAAATATTTGCGTCTAGAGCCTTTGCATTGAGGGCTATCTGAAAACGGCTGTGGCGCTGAAGTTGCCTGTGAATGTGGAGTTGGTGGCATGTGAAACCCGCATGTGGAACATTTGTTTGTGTCTGATGCTCACCAAGCTTCATTTCAGTCCTAGGCACTCAAAGGGCACTAGGAATAGAGTGTGAAAACTGAGTTTCCTTGAGAGCTGCTTGGAAGCCTGATGGTGTGTGAAGTTAGTGAGCCAAATGGAGTTGTTCTCCCACAAGAACCACTCGGCTGATCCTTCTTCAATATGCCCTTCACCCACATGCAGTGTTTCTTTGATTGAATTAGCTCTCACACCAATATTTGCATCTAGACTCTTTGCATTGAGGGCTATATGAAAACAGCTGTGGCGGTGAAGTTGCCTGAGAATGTGGAGTTGGTGGCATGTGAAACCCGCATGTGGAGCATTCGTTTTTGTCGGATGCTCTACCAGGTTCATTCCTAGATAATGTACGGAAAGGGCTCTAAGCCTAGAGTGTGAAAACTGAGTTTCCTTGAGAGCTGCTTGGAAGCCTGATGGTGTGTGAAGTTAGTGAGCCAAATGGACTTGTTCTCCCACAAGAACCACTCGGCTGATCCTTCTTCAATATGCCCTTCAACAACATGCAGTGTTTCCTTGATTGAATTAGCTCTCACACCAATATTTGCATCTAGAGCCTTTGCATTGAGGGCTATCTGAAAACGGATGTGGCGCTGAAATTGCCTGTGAATGTGGAGTTGGTGGCATGTGAATCCCGCATGTGGAGCATTCGTTTGTGTGGGATGTTCTACCAGGTTCATTTTTAGATAATGCACTCAAAGGACACTAAGCATAGAGTGTGAAAACTGAGTTTCCTTGAGAGCTGCTTGGAAGCCTGATGGTGTGTGAAGTTAGTGAACCAAATGGAGTTGTTCTCCCACAAGAACCACTCGGCTGATCCTTCTTCAATATGCCCTTCACCAACATGCAGTGTTTCCTTGATTGAATTAGCTCTCACACCCATATTTGCGTCTAGAGCCTTTGCATTGAGGGCTATCTGAAAACGGCTGTGGCGCTGAAGTTGCCTGAGAATTTGGAGTTGGTGGCATGTGAAACCCGCATGTGGAGCATTCGTTTCTGTGGGATGTTCTACCAGGTTCATTCCTAGATAATGCACTCAAAGGGCACTAAGCATAGAGTGTGAAAACTGAGTTTCCTTGAGAGCTGCTTGGAAGCCTGATGGTGTGTGAAGTTAGTGAGCCAAATGGAGTTGTGCTCCCACAAGAACCACTCGGTTGATCCTTCTTCAATATGCACTTCACCAACATGCAGTGTTTCCTTGATTGAATTAGCTCTCACACCAATATTTGCGTCTAGAGCCTTTGCATTGAGGGCTATCTGAAAACGGCTGTGGCGCTGAAGTTGCCTGTGAATGTGGAGTTGGTGGCATGTGAAACCCGCATGTGGAGCATTCGTTTGTGTGGGATGCTCTACCAGGTTCATTTTTAGATAATGCACTCAAAGGGCACTAAGCATAGAGTATGAAAACTGAGTTTCCTTGAGAGCTGCTTGGAAGCCTGATGCTGTGTGAAGTTAGTGAGGCAAATGGAGTTGTTCTCCCACAAGAACCACTCGGCTGATCCTTCTTCAATATGCCCTTCACCCACATGCAGTGTTTCCTTGATTGAATTAGCTCTCACACCAATATTTGCATCTAGAGCCTTTGCATTGAGGGCTATCTGAAAACGGATGTAGCGCTGAGATTCCCTGTGCATGTGGAGTTGGTGGCATGTGAAACCCGCATGTGGAGCATTCGTATCTGTGGGATGCTCTACCAGGTTCATTCTTAGTTAATGCACTCAAAGGGCACTAAGCCTAGAGTGTGAAAACTGAGTTTCCTTGAGAGCTGCTTGGAAGCCTGATGGTGTGTGAAGTTAGTGAGCCAAATGGAGTTGTTCTCCCACAAGAACCACTCGGCCGATCCTTCTTCAATATGCCCTTCACCAACATGCAGTGTTTCCTTGATTGAATTAGCTCTCACACCCATATTTCCGTCTAGAACCTTTGCATTGAGGGCTATCTGAAAACGGCTGTGGCGCTGAAGTTGCCTGTGAATGTGGAGTTGGTGGCATGTGAAACCCGCATGTGGAGCATTCGTTTGTGTGGGATGCTCTACCAGGTTCATTCCTAGATAATGCACTCAAAGGGCACTAAGCATAGAGTGTGAAAACTGAGTTTCCTTGAGAGCTGTTTTGAAGCCTGGTGATGTGTGAAGTTAGTGAGCCAAATGGAGTTGTTCTCCCACAAGAACCACTCGGCTGATCCTTCTTCAATATGCCCTTCACCAACATGCAGTGTTTCCTTGATTGAATTAGCTCTCACACCAATATTTGCGTCTAGAGCCTTTGCATTGAGGGCTATCTGAAAACGGCTGTGGCGCTGAAGTTGCCTGTGAATGTGGAGTTGGTGGCATGTGAAACCCGCATGTGGAGCATTTGTTTGTGTGGGATGCTCACCAAGCTTCATTTCAGTCCTAGGCACTCAAAGGGCACTAGGCATAGAGTGTGAAAACTGAGTTTCCTTGAGAGCTGCTTGGAAGCCTGATGGTGTGTGAAGTTAGTGAGCCAAATGGAGTTGTTCTCCCACAAGAACCACTCGGCTGATCCTTCTTCAATATGCCCTTCACCAACATGCAGTTTTTCTTCGATTGAATTAGCTCTCACAATAATATTTGCATCTAGAGCCTTTGCATTGAGGGCTATCTGAAAACGGCTGTGGCGCTGAAGTTGCTTGAGAATGTGGAGTTGGTGGCATGTGAAACCCGCATGTGGAGCATTCGTTGGTGTGGGATGCTCTCCAAGCTTCATTTCAGTCCTAGACACTCAAAGGGCACTAAGCCTAGAGTGTGAAAACTGAGTTTCCTTGAGAGCTGCTTGGAAGCCTGATGGTGTGTGAAGTTAGTGAGCCAAATGGAGTTGTGCTCCCACAAGAACCACTCGGCTGATCCTTCTTCAATATGCCCTTCACCAACATGCAGTGTTTCCTTGATTGAATTAGCTCTCACACCAATATTTGCGTCTAGAGCCTTTGCATTGAGGGCTATCTGAAAACGGATGTGGCGCTGAAGTTGCCTGTGAATGTGGAGTTGGTGGCATGTGAAACCCGCATTTGGAGCATTCGTTTGTGTGGGATGCTCTACCAGGTTCATTCCTAGATAATGCACTCAAAGGGCACTAAGCCTAGAGTGTGAAAACTGAGTTTCCTTGAGAGCTGCTTGGAAGCCTGATGGTGTGTGAAGTTAGTGAGCCAAATGGAGTTGTTCTCCCACAAGAACCACTCGGCTGATCCTTCTTCAATATGCCCTTCACCAACATGCAGTGTTTCCTTGATTGAATTAGCTCTCACACCCATATTTCCGTCTAGAACCTTTGCATTGAGGGCTATCTGAAAACGGCTGTGGCGCTGAAGTTGCCTGAGAATTTGGAGTTGGTGGCATGGGAAACCCGCATGTCGAGCATTCGTTGGTATGGGATGCTGTACCAGGTTCATTCCTAGATAATGCACTCAAAGGGCACTGAGCATAGAGTGTGAAAACTGAGTTTCCTTGAGAGCTGCTTGGAAGCCTGGTGGTGCGTGAAGTTACTGAGCCAAATGGAGTTGTTCTCCCACAAGAACCACTCGGCTGATCCATCTTCAATATGCCCTTCACCAACATGCAGTGTTTCTTCAATTGAATTAGCTCTCAGACCAATATTTGCGTCTAGAGCCTTTGCATTGAGGGCTATCTGAAAACGGCTGTGGCGCTGAAGTTGCTTGAGAATGTGGCGTTGGTGGCATGTGAAACCCGCATGTGGAGCATTCGTTGGTGTGGGATGCTCTCCAAGCTTCATTTCAGTCCTAGGCACTCAAAGGCACTAAGCATAGAGTGTGAAAACTGAGTTTCCTTGAGAGCTGCTTGGAAGCCTGATGGTGTGTGAAGTTAGTGAGCCAAATGGAGTTGTTCTCCCACAAGAACCACTCGGCTGATCCTTCTTCAATATGCCCTTCACTAACATGCAGTGTTTCCTTGATTGAATTAGCTCTCACACCAATATTTGCGTCTAGAGCCTTTGCATTGAGGGCTATCTGAAAACGGCTGTGGCGCTGAAGTTGCCTGTGAATGTGGAGTTGGTGGCATGTGAAACCCGCATTTGGAGCATTCGTTTGTGTGGGATGCTCTACCAGGTTCATTCCTAGATAATGCACTCAAAGGGCACTAAGCCTAGAGTGTGAAAACTGAGTTTCCTTGAGAGCTGCTTGGAAGCCTGATGGTGTGTGAAGTTAGTGAGCCAAATGGAGTTGTTCTCCCACAAGAACCACTCGGCTCATCCTTTTTCAATATGCCCTTCACCAACATGCAGTGTTTCCTTGATTGAATTAGCTCTCACACCAATATTTCCGTCTAGAACCTTTGCATTGAGGGCTATCTGAAAACGGCTGTCTCGCTGAAGTTGCCTGAGAATGTGGAGTTGGTGGCATGGGAAACCCGCATGTGGAGCAATCGTAGGTGTGGGATGCTGTACCAGGTTCATTCCTAGATAATGCACTCAATGGGCACTAAGCATAGAGTGTGAAACCTGAGTTTCCTTGAGAGCTGCTTGGAAGCCTGATGGTGTGTGAAGTTAGTGAGCCAAATGGAGTTGTGCTCCCACAAGAACCACTCGGTTGATCCTTCTTCAATATGCCCTTCACCAACATGCAGTGTTTCCTTGATTGAATTAGCTCTCACACCCATATTTCCATCTAGAGCCTTTGCATTGAGGGTTATCTGAAAACGGCTGTGGCGCTGAAGTTGCCTGTGAATGTGGAGTTGGTGGCATGTGAAACCCGCATGTGGAGCATTCGTTTGTGTGGGATGCTCTACCAGGTTCATTCCTAGATAATGCACTCAAAGGGCACTAAGCATAGAGTGTAAAAACTGAGTTTCCTTGAGAGCTGCTTGGAAGCCTGATGGTGTGTGAAGTTAGTGAGCCAAATGGAGTTGTTCTCCCACAAGAACCACTCGGCTGATCCTTCTTCAATATGCCCTTCACCAACATGCAGTGTTTCCTTGATTGAATTAGCTCTCACACAAATATTTGCGTCTAGAGCCTTTGCATTGAGGGCTATCTGAAAACGGCTGTGGCGCTGAAGTTGCCTGTGAATGTGGAGTTGGTGGCATGTGAAACCCGCATGTGGAACATTTGTTTGTGTCTGATGCTCACCAAGCTTCATTTCAGTCCTAGGCACTCAAAGGGCACTAGGAATAGAGTGTGAAAACTGAGTTTCCTTGAGAGCTGCTTGGAAGCCTGATGGTGTGTGAAGTTAGTGAGCCAAATGGAGTTGTTCTCCCACAAGAACCACTCGGCTGATCCTTCTTCAATATGCCCTTCACCCACATGCAGTGTTTCTTTGATTGAATTAGCTCTCACACCAATATTTGCATCTAGACTCTTTGCATTGAGGGCTATATGAAAACAGCTGTGGCGGTGAAGTTGCCTGAGAATGTGGAGTTGGTGGCATGTGAAACCCGCATGTGGAGCATTCGTTTTTGTCGGATGCTCTACCAGGTTCATTCCTAGATAATGTACGGAAAGGGCTCTAAGCCTAGAGTGTGAAAACTGAGTTTCCTTGAGAGCTGCTTGGAAGCCTGATGGTGTGTGAAGTTAGTGAGCCAAATGGACTTGTTCTCCCACAAGAACCACTCGGCTGATCCTTCTTCAATATGCCCTTCAACAACATGCAGTGTTTCCTTGATTGAATTAGCTCTCACACCAATATTTGCATCTAGAGCCTTTGCATTGAGGGCTATCTGAAAACGGATGTGGCGCTGAAATTGCCTGTGAATGTGGAGTTGGTGGCATGTGAATCCCGCATGTGGAGCATTCGTTTGTGTGGGATGTTCTACCAGGTTCATTTTTAGATAATGCACTCAAAGGACACTAAGCATAGAGTGTGAAAACTGAGTTTCCTTGAGAGCTGCTTGGAAGCCTGATGGTGTGTGAAGTTAGTGAACCAAATGGAGTTGTTCTCCCACAAGAACCACTCGGCTGATCCTTCTTCAATATGCCCTTCACCAACATGCAGTGTTTCCTTGATTGAATTAGCTCTCACACCCATATTTGCGTCTAGAGCCTTTGCATTGAGGGCTATCTGAAAACGGCTGTGGCGCTGAAGTTGCCTGAGAATTTGGAGTTGGTGGCATGTGAAACCCGCATGTGGAGCATTCGTTTCTGTGGGATGTTCTACCAGGTTCATTCCTAGATAATGCACTCAAAGGGCACTAAGCATAGAGTGTGAAAACTGAGTTTCCTTGAGAGCTGCTTGGAAGCCTGATGGTGTGTGAAGTTAGTGAGCCAAATGGAGTTGTGCTCCCACAAGAACCACTCGGTTGATCCTTCTTCAATATGCACTTCACCAACATGCAGTGTTTCCTTGATTGAATTAGCTCTCACACCAATATTTGCGTCTAGAGCCTTTGCATTGAGGGCTATCTGAAAACGGCTGTGGCGCTGAAGTTGCCTGTGAATGTGGAGTTGGTGGCATGTGAAACCCGCATGTGGAGCATTCGTTTGTGTGGGATGCTCTACCAGGTTCATTTTTAGATAATGCACTCAAAGGGCACTAAGCATAGAGTATGAAAACTGAGTTTCCTTGAGAGCTGCTTGGAAGCCTGATGCTGTGTGAAGTTAGTGAGGCAAATGGAGTTGTTCTCCCACAAGAACCACTCGGCTGATCCTTCTTCAATATGCCCTTCACCCACATGCAGTGTTTCCTTGATTGAATTAGCTCTCACACCAATATTTGCATCTAGAGCCTTTGCATTGAGGGCTATCTGAAAACGGATGTAGCGCTGAGATTCCCTGTGCATGTGGAGTTGGTGGCATGTGAAACCCGCATGTGGAGCATTCGTATCTGTGGGATGCTCTACCAGGTTCATTCTTAGTTAATGCACTCAAAGGGCACTAAGCCTAGAGTGTGAAAACTGAGTTTCCTTGAGAGCTGCTTGGAAGCCTGATGGTGTGTGAAGTTAGTGAGCCAAATGGAGTTGTTCTCCCACAAGAACCACTCGGCCGATCCTTCTTCAATATGCCCTTCACCAACATGCAGTGTTTCCTTGATTGAATTAGCTCTCACACCCATATTTCCGTCTAGAACCTTTGCATTGAGGGCTATCTGAAAACGGCTGTGGCGCTGAAGTTGCCTGTGAATGTGGAGTTGGTGGCATGTGAAACCCGCATGTGGAGCATTCGTTTGTGTGGGATGCTCTACCAGGTTCATTCCTAGATAATGCACTCAAAGGGCACTAAGCATAGAGTGTGAAAACTGAGTTTCCTTGAGAGCTGTTTTGAAGCCTGGTGATGTGTGAAGTTAGTGAGCCAAATGGAGTTGTTCTCCCACAAGAACCACTCGGCTGATCCTTCTTCAATATGCCCTTCACCAACATGCAGTGTTTCCTTGATTGAATTAGCTCTCACACCAATATTTGCGTCTAGAGCCTTTGCATTGAGGGCTATCTGAAAACGGCTGTGGCGCTGAAGTTGCCTGTGAATGTGGAGTTGGTGGCATGTGAAACCCGCATGTGGAGCATTTGTTTGTGTGGGATGCTCACCAAGCTTCATTTCAGTCCTAGGCACTCAAAGGGCACTAGGCATAGAGTGTGAAAACTGAGTTTCCTTGAGAGCTGCTTGGAAGCCTGATGGTGTGTGAAGTTAGTGAGCCAAATGGAGTTGTTCTCCCACAAGAACCACTCGGCTGATCCTTCTTCAATATGCCCTTCACCAACATGCAGTTTTTCTTCGATTGAATTAGCTCTCACAATAATATTTGCATCTAGAGCCTTTGCATTGAGGGCTATCTGAAAACGGCTGTGGCGCTGAAGTTGCTTGAGAATGTGGAGTTGGTGGCATGTGAAACCCGCATGTGGAGCATTCGTTGGTGTGGGATGCTCTCCAAGCTTCATTTCAGTCCTAGACACTCAAAGGGCACTAAGCCTAGAGTGTGAAAACTGAGTTTCCTTGAGAGCTGCTTGGAAGCCTGATGGTGTGTGAAGTTAGTGAGCCAAATGGAGTTGTGCTCCCACAAGAACCACTCGGCTGATCCTTCTTCAATATGCCCTTCACCAACATGCAGTGTTTCCTTGATTGAATTAGCTCTCACACCAATATTTGCGTCTAGAGCCTTTGCATTGAGGGCTATCTGAAAACGGATGTGGCGCTGAAGTTGCCTGTGAATGTGGAGTTGGTGGCATGTGAAACCCGCATTTGGAGCATTCGTTTGTGTGGGATGCTCTACCAGGTTCATTCCTAGATAATGCACTCAAAGGGCACTAAGCCTAGAGTGTGAAAACTGAGTTTCCTTGAGAGCTGCTTGGAAGCCTGATGGTGTGTGAAGTTAGTGAGCCAAATGGAGTTGTTCTCCCACAAGAACCACTCGGCTGATCCTTCTTCAATATGCCCTTCACCAACATGCAGTGTTTCCTTGATTGAATTAGCTCTCACACCCATATTTCCGTCTAGAACCTTTGCATTGAGGGCTATCTGAAAACGGCTGTGGCGCTGAAGTTGCCTGAGAATTTGGAGTTGGTGGCATGGGAAACCCGCATGTCGAGCATTCGTTGGTATGGGATGCTGTACCAGGTTCATTCCTAGATAATGCACTCAAAGGGCACTGAGCATAGAGTGTGAAAACTGAGTTTCCTTGAGAGCTGCTTGGAAGCCTGGTGGTGCGTGAAGTTACTGAGCCAAATGGAGTTGTTCTCCCACAAGAACCACTCGGCTGATCCTTCTTCAATATGCCCTTCACCAACATGCAGTGTTTCTTCAATTGAATTAGCTCTCAGACCAATATTTGCGTCTAGAGCCTTTGCATTGAGGGCTATCTGAAAACGGCTGTGGCGCTGAAGTTGCTTGAGAATGTGTCGTTGGTGGCATGTGAAACCCGCATGTGGAGCATTCGTTGGTGTGGGATGCTCTCCAAGCTTCATTTCAGTCCTAGGCACTCAAAGGCACTAAGCATAGAGTGTGAAAACTGAGTTTCCTTGAGAGCTGCTTGGAAGCCTGATGGTGTGTGAAGTTAGTGAGCCAAATGGAGTTGTTCTCCCACAAGAACCACTCGGCTGATCCTTCTTCAATATGCCCTTCACTAACATGCAGTGTTTCCTTGATTGAATTAGCTCTCACACCAATATTTGCATCTAGAGCCTTTGCATTGAGGGCTATCTGAAAACGGCTGTGGCGCTGAAGTTGCCTGTGAATGTGGAGTTGGTGGCATGTGAAACCCGCATGTGGAGCATTCGTTGGTGTGGGATGCTCTACCAGGTTCATTCCTAGATAATGCACTCAAAGGGCACTAAGCATAGAGTGTGAAAACTGAGTTTCCTTGAGAGCTGCTTGGAAGCCTGATGGTGTGTGAAGTTAGTGAGCCAAATGGAGTTGTTCTCCCACAAGATCCACTCGGCTGATCCTTCTTCAATATGCCCTTCACCAACATGCAGTGTTTCCTTGATTGAATTAGCTCTCAGACCAATATTTGCGTCTAGAGCCTTTGCATTGAGGGCTATGTGAAAACGGCTGTGGCGCTGAAGTTGCCTGTGAATGTGGAGTTGGTGGCATGGGAAACCCGCATGTGGAGCATTCGTTTCTGTGGGATGCTCTGCCAGGTTCATTCCTAGATAATGCACTCAAAGGGCACTAAGCATAGAGTGTGAAAACTGAGTTTCCTTGAGAGCTGCTTGGAAGCCTGATGGTGTGTGAAGTTAGTCAGCCAAATGGAGTTTTTCTCCCACAAGAACCACTCGGCTGATCCTTCTTCAATATGCCCTTCACCAACATGCAGTGTTTCCTTGATTGAATTAGCTCTCACACCAATATTTTCGTCTAGAGCCTTTGCATTGAGGGCTATCTGAAAACGGCTGTGGCGCTGAAGTTGCCTGTGAATGTGGCGTTGGTGGCATGTGAAACCCGCATGTGGAGCATTCGTTTGTGTGGGATGCTCTCCAAGCTTCATTTCAGTCCTAGGCACTCAAAGGGCACTAAGCATAGAGTGTGAAAACTGAGTTTCCTTGAGAGCTGCTTGGAAGCCTGATGGTGTGTGAAGTTAGTGAGCCAAATGGAGTTGTTTTCCCACAAGAACCACTCGGCTGATCCTTCTTCAATATGCCCTTCACCAACATGCAGTGTTTCCTTGATTGAATTAGCTCTCACACCCATATTTCCTTCTAGAACCTTTGCATTGAGGGCTATCTGAAAATGGCTGTGGTGCTGAATTTGCCTGAGAATGTGGAGTTGGTGGCATGGGAAACCCGCATGTGGAGCATTCGTTTGTGTGGTATGCTCTACCAGGTTCATTCCTAGATAATGCACTCAAAGGGCACTAAGCATAGAGTGTGAAAACTGAGTTTCCTTGAGAGCTGCTTGGAAGCCTGATGGTGTGTGAAGTTAGTGAGCCAAATGGAGTTGTTCTCCCACAAGAACCACTCGGCTGATCCTTCTTCAATATGCCCTTCACCAACATGCAGTGTTTCCTTGATTGAATTAGCTCTCACACCAATATTTCCATCTAGAACCTTTGCATTGAGGGCTATCTGAAAACGGCTATGGCGCTGAAGTTGCCTGAGAATGTGGAGTTGGTGGCATGTGAAACCCGCATGTGGAGCATTCATTTGTGTGGGATGCTCTGCCAGGTTCATTCCTAGATAATGCACTCAAAGGGCACTAAGCATAGAGTGTGAAAACTGAGTTTCCTTGAGAGCTGCTTGGAAGCCTGATGGTGTGTGAAGTTAGTGAGCCAAATGGAGTTGTTCTCCCACAAGAACCACTCGGCTGATCCTTCTTCAATATGCCCTTCACCAACATGCAGTGTTTCCTTGATTGAATTAGCTCTCACACCAATATTTGCGTCTAGAGCCTTTGCATTGTGGGCTATCTGAAAACGGCTGTGGCGCTGAAGTTGCCTGAGAGTGTGGAGTTGGTGGCATGTGAAACCCGCATGTGGAGCATTCGTTTGTGTGGGATGCTGACCAAGCTTCATTTCAGTCCTAGGCTCTCAAAGGGCACTAAGCCTACAGTGTGAAAACTGAGTTTCCTTGAGAGCTGCTTGGAAGCCTGATGGTGTGTGAAGTTAGTGAGCCAAATGGAGTTGTTCTCCCACAAGAACCACTCGGCTGATCCTTCTTCAATATGCCCTTCACCAACATGCAGTGTTTCCTTGATTGAATTAGCTCTCACACCAATATTTGCATCTAGAGCCTTTGCATTGAGGGCTATCTGAAAACGGCTGTGGCGCTGAAGTTACCTGTGAATGTGGAGTTGGTGGCATGTGAAACCCGCATGTGGAGCATTCGTTTGTGTGGGATGCTCTACCAGGTTCATTCCTAGATAATGCACGGAAAGGGCACTAAGCATAGAGTGTGAAAACTGAGTTTCCTTGAGAGCTGCTTGGAAGCCTGATGGTGTGTGAAGTTAGTGAGCCAAATGGAGTTGTTCTCCCACAAGAACCACTCGGCTGATCCTTCTTCAATATGCCCTTCACTAACATGCAGTGTTTCCTTGATTGAATTAGCTCTCACACCAATATTTGCGTCTAGAGCCTTTGCATTGAGGGCTATCTGAAAACGGCTGTGGCGCTGAAGTTGCCTGTGAATGTGGAGTTGGTGGCATGTGAAACCCGCATGTGGAGCATTCGTTGGTGTGGGATGCTCTACCAGGTTCATTCCTAGATAATGCACTCAAAGGGCACTAAGCATAGAGTGTGAAAACTGAGTTTCCTTGAGAGCTGCTTGGAAGCCTGATGGTGTGTGAAGTTAGTGAGCCAAATGGAGTTGTTCTCCCACAAGAACCACTCGGCTGATCCTTCTTCAATATGCCCTTCACCAACATGCAGTGTTTCCTTGATTGAATTAGCTCTCAGACCAATATTTGTGTCTAGAGCCTTTGCATTGAGGGCTATGTGAAAACGGCTGTGGCGCTGAAGTTGCCTGTGAATGTGGAGTTGGTGGCATGGGAAACCCGCATGTGGAGCATTCGTTTCTGTGGGATGCTCTGTCAGGTTCATTCCTAGATAATGCACTCAAAGGGCACTAAGCATAGAGTGTGAAAACTGAGTTTCCTTGAGAGCTGCTTGGAAGCCTGATGGTGTGTGAAGTTAGTGAGCCAAATGGAGTTGTTCTCCCACAAGAACCACTCGGCTGATCCTTCTTCAATATGCCCTTCACCAACATGCAGTGTTTCCTTGATTGAATTAGCTCTCACACCCATATTTCCATCGAGAACCTTTGCATTGAGGGCTATCTGAAAACGGCTATGGCGCTGAAGTTGCCTGAGAATGTGG
Organism: Ochotona princeps; assembly: GCF_030435755.1. Classification (NCBI taxonomy): domain Eukaryota; kingdom Metazoa; phylum Chordata; class Mammalia; order Lagomorpha; family Ochotonidae; genus Ochotona; species Ochotona princeps. The sequence goes on from NW_026699396.1 coordinate 33,836, forward strand.
AGTTGGTGGCATGTGAAACCCGCATGTGGAGCATTCGTTTGTGTGGGATGCTCTGCCAGGTTCATTCCTAGATAATGCACGGAAAGGGCTCTAAGCCTAGAGTGTGAAAACTGAGTTTCCTTGAGAGCTGCTTGGAAGCCTGATGGTGTGTGAAGTTAGTGAGCCAAATGGAGTTGTTCTCCCACAAGAACCACTCGGCTGATCCTTCTTCAATATGCCCTTCACCAACATGCAGTGTCTCTTTGATTGAATTAGCTCTCAAACCAATATTTGCGTCTAGAACCTTTGCATTGAGGGCTTTCTGAAAACGGCTGTGGCGCTGAAGTTGCCTGAGAATGTGGAGTTGGTGGCATGGGAAACCCGCATGTGGAGCATTCGTTGGTGTGGGATGCTCTACCAGGTTCATTCCTAGATAATGCACTCAAAGGGCACTAAGCATAGAGTGTGAAAACTGAGTTTCCTTGAGAGCTGCTTGGAAGCCTGATGGTGTGTGAAGTTAGTGAGCCAAATGGAGTTGTTCTCCCACAAGAACCACTCGGCTGATCCTTCTTCAATATGCCCTTCACCAACATGCAGTGTTTCCTTGATTGAATTAGCTCTCACACCAATATTTGCGTCTAGAGCCTTTGCATTGAGGGCTATGTGAAAACGGCTGTGGCGCTGAAGTTGCCTGTGAATGTGGAGTTGGTGGCATGTGAAACCCGCGTGTGGAGCATTCGTTTGTGTGGGATGCTCTACCAGGTTCATTCCTAGATAATGCACTCAAAGGGCACTAAGCATAGAGTGTGAAAACTGAGTTTCCTTGAGAGCTGCTTAGAAGCCTGATGGTGTGTGAAGTTAGTGTGTCAAATGGAGTTGTTCTCCCACAAGAACCACTCGGCTGATCCTTCTTCAATATGCCCTTCACCAACATGCAGTGTTTCCTTGATTGAATTAGCTCTCACACCAATATTTGTGTCTAGAGCCTTTGCATTGTGGGCTATCTGAAAACGGCTGTGGCGCTGAAGTTGCCTGAGAGTGTGGAGTTGGTGGCATGTGAAACCCGCATGTGGAGCATTCGTTTGTGTGGGATGCTCTCCAAGCTTCATTTCAGTCCTAGGCTCTCAAAGGGCACTAAGCCTACAGTGTGAAAACTGAGTTTCCTTGAGAGCTGCTTGGAAGCCTGATGGTGTGTGAAGTTAGTGAGCCAAATGGAGTTGTTCTCCCACAAGAACCACTCGGCTGATCCTTCTTCAATATGCCCTTCACCAACATGCAGTGTTTCCTTGATTGAATTAGCTCTCACACCAATATTTGCATCTAGAGCCTTTGCATTGAGGGCTATCTGAAAACGGCTGTGGCGCTGAAGTTACCTGTGAATGTGGAGTTGGTGGCATGTGAAACCCGCATGTGGAGCATTCGTTTGTGTGGGATGCTCTACCAGGTTCATTCCTAGATAATGCACGGAAAGGGCACTAAGCATAGAGTGTGAAAACTGAGTTTCCTTGAGAGCTGCTTGGAAGCCTGATGGTGTGTGAAGTTAGTGAGCCAAATGGAGTTGTTCTCCCACAAGAACCACTCGGCTGATCCTTCTTCAATATGCCCTTCACCAACATGCAGTGTTTCCTTGATTGAATTAGCTCTCACACCAATATTTGCGTCTAGAGCCTTTGCATTGAGGGCTATCTGAAAACGGCTGTGGCGCTGAAGTTGCCTGTGAATGTGGAGTTGGTGGCATGTGAAACCCGCATGTGGAGCATTCGTTTGTGTGGGATGCTCTACCAGGTTCATTCCTAGATAATGCACGGAAAGTGCTCTAAGCCTAGAGTGTGAAAACTGAGTTTCCTTGAGAGCTGCTTGGAAGCCTGATGGTGTGTGAAGTTAGTGAGCCAAATGGAGTTGTTTTCCCACAAGAACCACTCGGCTGATCCTTCTTCAATATGCCCTTCACCAACATGCAGTGTTTCCTTGATTGAATTAGCTCTCACACCGATATTTGCGTCTAGAGCCTTTGCATTGAGGGCTATGTGAAAACGGCTGTGGCGCTGAAGTTGCCTGTGAATGTGGAGTTGGTGGCATGTGAAACCCGCATGTGGAGCATTCGTTTGTGTGGGATGCTCTGCCAGGTTCATTCCTAGATAATGCACTCAAAGGGCACTAAGCATAGAGTGTGAAAACTAAGTTTCCTTGAGAGCAGCTCGGAAGCCTGATGGTGTGTGAAGTTAGTGAGCCAAATGGAGTTGTTCTCCCACAAGAACCACTCGGCTGATCCTTCTTCAATATGCCCTTCACCAACATGCAGTGTGTCTTTGATTGAATTAGCTCTCAAACCAATATTTGCGTCTAGAGCCTTTGCATTGAGGGCTATGTGAAAACGGCTGTGGCGCTGAAGTTGCCTGTGAATGTGGAGTTGGTGGCATGTGAAACCCGCATGTGGAGCATTCGTTGGTGTGGGATGCTCTACCAGGTTCATTCCTAGATAATGCACTCAAAGGGCACTAAGCATAGAGTGTGAAAACTGAGTTTCCTTGAGAGCTGCTTGGAAGCCTGATGGTGTGTGAAGTTAGTGAGCCAAATGGAGTTGTTCTCCCACAAGAACCACTCGGCTGATCCTTCTTCAATATGCCCTTCACCAACATGCAGTGTTTCCTTGATTGAATTAGCTCTCAGACCAATATTTGCGTCTAGAGCCTTTGCATTGAGGGCTATGTGAAAACGGCTGTGGCGCTGAAGTTGCCTGTGAATGTGGAGTTGGTGGCATGGGAAACCCGCATGTGGAGCATTCGTTTCTGTGGGATGCTCTGTCAGGTTCATTCCTAGATAATGCACTCAAAGGGCACTAAGCATAGAGTGTGAAAACTGAGTTTCCTTGAGAGCTGCTTGGAAGCCTGATGGTGTGTGAAGTTAGTCAGCCAAATGGAGTTTTTCTCCCACAAGAACCACTCGGCTGATCCTTCTTCAATATGCCCTTCACCAACATGCAGTGTTTCCTTGATTGAATTAGCTCTCAAACCAATATTTGCGTCTAGAGCCTTTGCATTGAGGGCTATCTGAAAACGGCTGTGGCGCTGAAGTTGCCTGTGAATGTGGCGTTGGTGGCATGTGAAACCCGCATGTGGAGCATTCGTTTGTGTGGGATGCTCTACAAGCTTCATTTCAGTCCTAGGCACTCAAAGGGCACTAGGCATAGAGTGTGAAAACTGAGTTTCCTTGAGAGCTGCTTGGAAGCCTGATGGTGTGTGAAGTTAGTGAGCCAAATGGAGTTGTTTTCCCACAAGAACCACTCGGCTGATCCTTCTTCAATATGCCCTTCACCAACATGCAGTGTTTCCTTGATTGAATTAGCTCTCACACCCATATTTCTGTCTAGAACCTTTGCATTGAGGGCTATCTGAAAATGGCTGTGGTGCTGAAGTTGCCTGAGAATGTGGAGTTGGTGGCATGGGAAACCCGCATGTGGAGCATTCGTTTGTGTGGTATGCTCTACCAGGTTCATTCCTAGATAATGCACTCAAAGGGCACTAAGCATAGAGTGTGAAAACTGAGTTTCCTTGAGAGCTGCTTGGAAGCCTGATGGTGTGTGAAGTTAGTGAGCCAAATGGAGTTGTTCTCCCACAAGAACCACTCGGCTGATCCTTCTTCAATATGCCCTTCACCAACATGCAGTGTTTCCTTGATTGAATTAGCTCTCACACCAATATTTGCGTCTAGAGCCTTTGCATTGAGGGCTATGTGAAAACGGCTGTGGCGCTGAAGTTGCCTGTGAATGTGGAGTTGGTGGCATGTGAAACCCGCGTGTGGAGCATTCGTTTGTGTGGGATGCTCTACCAGGTTCATTCCTAGATAATGCACTCAAAGGGCACTAAGCATAGAGTGTGAAAACTGAGTTTCCTTGAGAGCTGCTTAGAAGCCTGATGGTGTGTGAAGTTAGTGTGTCAAATGGAGTTGTTCTCCCACAAGAACCACTCGGCTGATCCTTCTTCAATATGCCCTTCACCAACATGCAGTGTTTCCTTGATTGAATTAGCTCTCACACCAATATTTGTGTCTAGAGCCTTTGCATTGTGGGCTATCTGAAAACGGCTGTGGCGCTGAAGTTGCCTGAGAGTGTGGAGTTGGTGGCATGTGAAACCCGCATGTGGAGCATTCGTTTGTGTGGGATGCTCTCCAAGCTTCATTTCAGTCCTAGGCTCTCAAAGGGCACTAAGCCTACAGTGTGAAAACTGAGTTTCCTTGAGAGCTGCTTGGAAGCCTGATGGTGTGTGAAGTTAGTGAGCCAAATGGAGTTGTTCTCCCACAAGAACCACTCGGCTGATCCTTCTTCAATATGCCCTTCACCAACATGCAGTGTTTCCTTGATTGAATTAGCTCTCACACCAATATTTGCATCTAGAGCCTTTGCATTGAGGGCTATCTGAAAACGGCTGTGGCGCTGAAGTTACCTGTGAATGTGGAGTTGGTGGCATGTGAAACCCGCATGTGGAGCATTCGTTTGTGTGGGATGCTCTACCAGGTTCATTCCTAGATAATGCACGGAAAGGGCACTAAGCATAGAGTGTGAAAACTGAGTTTCCTTGAGAGCTGCTTGGAAGCCTGATGGTGTGTGAAGTTAGTGAGCCAAATGGAGTTGTTCTCCCACAAGAACCACTCGGCTGATCCTTCTTCAATATGCCCTTCACCAACATGCAGTGTTTCCTTGATTGAATTAGCTCTCACACCAATATTTGCGTCTAGAGCCTTTGCATTGAGGGCTATCTGAAAACGGCTGTGGCGCTGAAGTTGCCTGTGAATGTGGAGTTGGTGGCATGTGAAACCCGCATGTGGAGCATTCGTTTGTGTGGGATGCTCTACCAGGTTCATTCCTAGATAATGCACGGAAAGTGCTCTAAGCCTAGAGTGTGAAAACTGAGTTTCCTTGAGAGCTGCTTGGAAGCCTGATGGTGTGTGAAGTTAGTGAGCCAAATGGAGTTGTTTTCCCACAAGAACCACTCGGCTGATCCTTCTTCAATATGCCCTTCACCAACATGCAGTGTTTCCTTGATTGAATTAGCTCTCACACCGATATTTGCGTCTAGAGCCTTTGCATTGAGGGCTATGTGAAAACGGCTGTGGCGCTGAAGTTGCCTGTGAATGTGGAGTTGGTGGCATGTGAAACCCGCATGTGGAGCATTCGTTTGTGTGGGATGCTCTGCCAGGTTCATTCCTAGATAATGCACTCAAAGGGCACTAAGCATAGAGTGTGAAAACTAAGTTTCCTTGAGAGCAGCTCGGAAGCCTGATGGTGTGTGAAGTTAGTGAGCCAAATGGAGTTGTTCTCCCACAAGAACCACTCGGCTGATCCTTCTTCAATATGCCCTTCACCAACATGCAGTGTGTCTTTGATTGAATTAGCTCTCAAACCAATATTTGCGTCTAGAGCCTTTGCATTGAGGGCTATGTGAAAACGGCTGTGGCGCTGAAGTTGCCTGTGAATGTGGAGTTGGTGGCATGTGAAACCCGCATGTGGAGCATTCGTTGGTGTGGGATGCTCTACCAGGTTCATTCCTAGATAATGCACTCAAAGGGCACTAAGCATAGAGTGTGAAAACTGAGTTTCCTTGAGAGCTGCTTGGAAGCCTGATGGTGTGTGAAGTTAGTGAGCCAAATGGAGTTGTTCTCCCACAAGAACCACTCGGCTGATCCTTCTTCAATATGCCCTTCACCAACATGCAGTGTTTCCTTGATTGAATTAGCTCTCAGACCAATATTTGCGTCTAGAGCCTTTGCATTGAGGGCTATGTGAAAACGGCTGTGGCGCTGAAGTTGCCTGTGAATGTGGAGTTGGTGGCATGGGAAACCCGCATGTGGAGCATTCGTTTCTGTGGGATGCTCTGTCAGGTTCATTCCTAGATAATGCACTCAAAGGGCACTAAGCATAGAGTGTGAAAACTGAGTTTCCTTGAGAGCTGCTTGGAAGCCTGATGGTGTGTGAAGTTAGTCAGCCAAATGGAGTTTTTCTCCCACAAGAACCACTCGGCTGATCCTTCTTCAATATGCCCTTCACCAACATGCAGTGTTTCCTTGATTGAATTAGCTCTCAAACCAATATTTGCGTCTAGAGCCTTTGCATTGAGGGCTATCTGAAAACGGCTGTGGCGCTGAAGTTGCCTGTGAATGTGGCGTTGGTGGCATGTGAAACCCGCATGTGGAGCATTCGTTTGTGTGGGATGCTCTACAAGCTTCATTTCAGTCCTAGGCACTCAAAGGGCACTAGGCATAGAGTGTGAAAACTGAGTTTCCTTGAGAGCTGCTTGGAAGCCTGATGGTGTGTGAAGTTAGTGAGCCAAATGGAGTTTTTTTCCCACAAGAACCACTCGGCTGATCCTTCTTCAATATGCCCTTCACCAACATGCAGTGTTTCCTTGATTGAATTAGCTCTCACACCCATATTTCTGTCTAGAACCTTTGCATTGAGGGCTATCTGAAAATGGCTGTGGTGCTGAAGTTGCCTGAGAATGTGGAGTTGGTGGCATGGGAAACCCGCATGTGGAGCATTCGTTTGTGTGGTATGCTCTACCAGGTTCATTCCTAGATAATGCACTCAAAGGGCACTAAGCATAGAGTGTGAAAACTGAGTTTCCTTGAGAGCTGCTTGGAAGCCTGATGGTGTGTGAAGTTAGTGAGCCAAATGGAGTTGTTCTCCCACAAGAACCACTCGGCTGATCCTTCTTCAATATGCCCTTCACCAACATGCAGTGTTTCCTTGATTGAATTAGCTCTCACACCAATATTTGCGTCTAGACCGTTTGAATTGAGGGTATCTGAAAACGGCTGTGGCGCTGAAGTTGCCTGTGAATGTGGAGTTGGTGGCATGTGAAACCCGCATGTGGAGCATTCGTTTGTGTGGGATGCTCTACCAGGTTCATTCCTAGATAATGCACGGAAAGGGCTCTAAGCCTAGAGTGTGAAAACTGAGTTTCCTTGAGAGGTGCTTGGAAGCCTGATGGTGTGTGAAGTTAGTGAGCCAAATGGAGTTGTTCTCCCACAAGAACCACTCGGCTGATCCTTCTTCAATATGCCCTTCACCCACATGCAGTGTTTCTTTGATTGAATTAGCTCTCACACCAATATTTGCATCTAGAGCCTTTGCATTGAGGGCTATCTGAAAACGGCTGTGGCGCTGAAGTTGCCTGTGAATGTGGAGTTGGTGGCATGTGAAACCTGCATGTGGAGCATTCGTTTGTGTGCGATGCTCTGCCACGTTCATTCCTAGATAATGTACTCAAAGGGCACTAAGCATAGAGTGTGAAAACTGAGTTTCCTTGAGAGCTGCTTGGAAGCCTGGTGGTGCGTGAAGTTACTGAGCCAAATGGAATTGTTCTCCCACAAGAACCACTCGGCTGATCCTTCTTCAATATGCCCTTCACCAACATGCAGTGTTTCTTCAATTGAATTAGCTCTCACACCAATATTTGCGTCTAGAGCCTTTGCATTGAGGGCTATCTGAAAACGGCTGTGGCGCTGAAGTTGCTTGAGAATGTGGCGTTGGTGGCATGTGAAACCCGCATGTGGAGCATTCGTTGGTGTGGGATGCTCTCCAAGCTTCATTTCAGTCCTAGGCACTCAAAGGCACTAAGCATAGAGTGTGAAAACTGAGTTTCCTTGAGAGCTGCTTGGAAGCCTGATGGTGTGTGAAGTTAGTGAGCCAAATGGAGTTGTTCTCCCACAAGAACCACTCGGCTGATCCTTCTTCAATATGCCCTTCACTAACATGCAGTGTTTCCTTGATTGAATTAGCTCTCACACCAATATTTGCGTCTAGAGCCTTTGCATTGAGGGCTATCTGAAAACGGCTGTGGCGCTGAAGTTGCCTGTGAATGTGGAGTTGGTGGCATGTGAAACCCGCATGTGGAGCATTCGTTGGTGTGGGATGCTCTACCAGGTTCATTCCTAGATAATGCACTCAAAGGGCACTAAGCATAGAGTGTGAAAACTGAGTTTCCTTGAGAGCTGCTTGGAAGCCTGATGGTGTGTGAAGTTAGTGAGCCAAATGGAGTTGTTCTCCCACAAGATCCACTCGGCTGATCCTTCTTCAATATGCCCTTCACCAACATGCAGTGTTTCCTTGATTGAATTAGCTCTCACACCAATATTTGCGTCTAGAGCCTTTGCATTGAGGGCTATGTGAAAACGGCTGTGGCGCTGAAGTTGCCTGTGAATGTGGAGTTGGTGGCATGGGAAACCCGCATGTGGAGCATTCGTTTCTGTGGGATGCTCTGTCAGGTTCATTCCTAGATAATGCACTCAAAGGGCACTAAGCATAGAGTGTGAAAACTGAGTTTCCTTGAGAGCTGCTTGGAAGCCTGATGGTGTGTGAAGTTAGTGAGCCAAATGGAGTTTTTCTCCCACAAGAACCACTCGGCTGATCCTTCTTCAATATGCCCTTCACCAACATGCAGTGTTTCCTTGATTGAATTAGCTCTCAAACCAATATTTGCGTCTAGAGCCTTTGCATTGAGGGCTATCTGAAAACGGCTGTGGCGCTGAAGTTGCCTGTGAATGTGGCGTTGGTGGCATGTGAAACCCGCATGTGGAGCATTCGTTGGTGTGGGATGCTCTACCAGGTTCATTCCTAGATAATGCACTCAAAGGGCACTAAGCATAGAGTGTGAAAACTGAGTTTCCTTGAGAGCTGCTTGGAAGCCTGATGGTGTGTGAAGTTAGTGAGCCAAATGGAGTTGTTCTCCCACAAGAACCACTCGGCTGATCCTTCTTCAATATGCCCTTCACCAACATGCAGTGTTTCCTTGATTGAATTAGCTCTCAAACCAATATTTGCGTCTAGAGCCTTTGCATTGAGGGCTATCTGAAAACGGCTGTGGCGCTGAAGTTGCCTGTGAATGTGGAGTTGGTGGCATGTGAAACCCGCGTGTGGAGCATTCGTTTGTGTGGGATGCTCTACCAGGTTCATTCCTAGATTATGCACTCAAAGGGCACTAAGCATAGAGTGTGAAAACTGAGTTTGAGAGCTGCTTAGAAGCCTGATGGTGTGTGAAGTTAGTGTGTCAAATGGAGTTGTTCTCCCACAAGAACCACTCGGCTGATCCTTCTTCAATATGCCCTTCACCAACATGCAGTGTTTCCTTGATTGAATTAGCTCTCACACCAATATTTGTGTCTAGAGCCTTTGCATTGTGGGCTATCTGAAAACGGCTGTGGCGCTGAAGTTGCCTGAGAGTGTGGAGTTGGTGGCATGTGAAACCCGCATGTGGAGCATTCGTTTGTGTGGGATGCTCTCCAAGCTTCATTTCAGTCCTAGGCTCTCAAAGGGCACTAAGCCTACAGTGTGAAAACTGAGGTTCCTTGAGAGCTGCTTGGAAGCCTGATGGTGTGTGGAAGTTAGTGAGCCAAATGGAGTTGTTCTCCCACAAGAACCACTCGGCTGATCCTTCTTCAATATGCCCTTCACCAACATGCAGTGTTTCCTTGATTGAATTAGCTCTCACACCAATATTTGCATCTAGAGCCTTTGCATTGAGGGCTATCTGAAAACGGCTGTGGCGCTGAAGTTGCCTGTGAATGTGGAGTTGGTGGCATGTGAAACCCGCATGTGGAGCATTCGTTTGTGTGGGATGCTCTACCAGGTTCATTCCTAGATAATGCACGGAAAGGGCACTAAGCATAGAGTGTGAAAACTGAGTTTCCTTGAGAGCTGCTTGGAAGCCTGATGGTGTGTGAAGTTAGTGAGCCAAATGGAGTTGTTCTCCCACAAGAACCACTCGGCTGATCCTTCTTCAATATGCCCTTCACCAACATGCAGTGTTTCCTTGATTGAATTAGCTCTCACACCAATATTTGCGTCTAGAGCCTTTGCATTGAGGGCTATCTGAAAACGGCTGTGGCGCTGAAGTTGCCTGTGAATGTGGAGTTGGTGGCATGTGAAACCCGCATGTGGAGTATTCGTTTGTGTGGGATGCTCTACCAGGTTCATTCCTAGATAATGCACGGAAAGGGCTCTAAGCCTAGAGTGTGAAAACTGAGTTTCCTTGAGAGCTGCTTGGAAGCCTGATGGTGTGTGAAGTTAGTGAGCCAAATGGAGTTGTTTTCCCACAAGAACCACTCGGCTGATCCTTCTTCAATATGCCCTTCACCAACATGCAGTGTTTCCTTGATTGAATTAGCTCTCACACCCATATTTCCATCTAGAACCTTTGCATTGAGGGCTATCTGTAAACGGCTGTGGCGCTGAAGTTGCCTGTGAATGTGGAGTTGGTGGCATGTGAAACCCGCATGTGGAGCATTCGTTTGTGTGGGATGCTCTGCCAGGTTCATTCCTAGATAATGCACTCAAAGGGCACTAAGCATAGAGTGTGAAAACTGAGTTTCCTTGAGAGCAGCTCGGAAGCCTGATGGTGTGTGAAGTTAGTGAGCCAAATGGAGTTGTTCTCCCACAAGAACCACTCGGCTGATCCTTCTTCAATATGCCCTTCACCAACCTGCAGTGTTTCCTTGATTGAATTAGCTCTCAAACCAATATTTGCGTCTAGAGCCTTTGCATTGAGGGCTATCTGAAAACGGCTGTGGCGCTGAAGTTGCTTGAGAATGTGGAGTTGGTGGCATGTGAAACCCGCATGTGGAGCATTCGTTGGTGTGGGATGCTCTCCAAGCTTCATTTCAGTCCTAGGCACTCAAAGGGCACTAAGCATAGAGTGTGAAAACTGAGTTTCCTTGAGAGCTGCTTGGAAGCCTGATGGTGTGTGAAGTTAGTGAGCCAAATGGAGTTGTTCTTCCACAAGAACCACTCGGCTGATCCTTCTTCAATATGCCCTTCACCAACATGCAGTGTTTCCTTGATTGAATTAGCTCTCACACCAATATTTCTGTCTAGAGCCTTTGCATTGTGGGCTATCTGAAAACGGCTGTGGCGCTGAAGTTGCCTGAGAGTGTGGAGTTGGTGGCATGGGAAACCCGCATGTGGAGCATTCGTTTGTGTGGGATGCTCTCCAAGCTTCATTTCAGTCCTAGGCTCTCAAAGGGCATTAAGCCTAGAGTGTGAAAACTGAGTTTCCTTGAGAGCTGCTTGGAAGCCTGATGGTGTGTGAAGTTAGTGAGCCAAAGGGAGTTGTTCTCCCACAAGAACCACTCGGCTGATCCTTCTTCAATATGCCCTTCACCAACATGCAGTGTTTCCTTGATTGAATTAGCTCTCACACCAATATTTGCGTCTAGAGCCTTTGCATTGAGGGCTATCTGAAAACGGCTGTGGAGCTGAAGTTGCCTGAGAATGTGGAGTTGGTGGCATGTGAAACCCGCATGTGGAGCATTCATTTGTGTGGGATGCTCTGCCAGGTTCATTCCTAGATAATGCACTCAAAGGGCACTAAGCATAGAGTGTGAAAACTGAGTTTCCTTGAGAGCTGCTTGGAAGACTGGTGGTGCGTGAAGTTACTGAGCCAAATGGAACTGTTCTCCCACAAGAACCACTCGGCTGATCCTTCTTCAATATGCCCTTCACCAACATGCAGTGTTTCTTTAATTGAATTAGCTCTCACACCAATATTTGCATCTAGAGCCTTTGCATTGAGGGCTATATGAAAACGGCTGTGGCGCTGAAGTTGCCTGTGAATGTGGAGTTGGTGGCATGTGAAACCCGCATGTGGAGCATTCGTTGGTGTGGGATGCTCTACCAGGTTCATTCCTAGATAATGCACGGAAAGGGCTCTAAGCCTACAGTGTGAAAACTGAGTTTCCTTGAGAGCTGCTTGGAAGCCTGATGGTGTGTGAAGTTAGTGAGCCAAATGGAGTTGTTATCCCACAAGAACCACTCGGCTGATCCTTCTTCAATATGCCCTTCACCAACATGCAGTGTTTCCTTGATTGAATTAGCTCTCACACCAATATTTGCGTCTAGAGCCTTTGCATTGAGGGCTATGTGAAAACGGCTGTGGCGCTGAAGTTGCCTGTGAATGTGGAGTTGGTGGCATGTGAAACCCGCATGTGGAGCATTCGTTTGTGTGGGATGCTCTGCCAGGTTCATTCCTAGATAATGCACTCAAAGGGCACTAAGCATAGAGTGTGAAAACTGAGTTTCCTTGAGAGCTGCTCGGAAGCCTGATGGTGTGTGAAGTTAGTGAGCCAAATGGAGTTGTTCTTCCACAAGAACCACTCGGCTGATCCTTCTTCAATATGCCCTTCACCCACATGCAGTGTTTCTTTGATTGAATTAGCTCTCACACCAATATTTGCATCTAGAGCCTTTGCATTGAGGGCTATATGAAAACAGCTGTGGCGCTGAAGTTGCCTGTGAATGTGGAGTTGGTGGCATGTGAAACCCGCATGTGGAGCATTCGTTTCTGTGGGATGCTCTACCAGGTTCATTCCTAGATAATGCACGGAAAGGGCTCTAAGCCTACAGTGTGAAAACGGAGTTTCCTTGAGAGCTGCTTGGAAGCCTGATGTTGTGTGAAGTTAGTGAGCCAAATGGAGTTGTTCTCCCACAAGAACCACTCGGCTGATCCTTCTTCAATATGCCCTTCACCAACATGCAGTGTTTCCTTGATTGAATTAGCTCTCAAACCAATATTTGCGTCTAGAGCCTTTGCATTGAGGGCTATCTGAAAACGGCTGTGGCGCTGAAGTTGCCTGTGAATGTGGAGTTCGTGGCATGTGAAACCCGCATGTGGAGCATTCGTTTGTGTGGGATGCTCTGCCAGGTTCATTCCTAGATAATGCACTCAAAGGGCACTAAGCCTAGAGAGTGAAAACTGAGTTTCCTTGAGAGCTGCTTGGAAGCCTGATGGTGTGTGAAGTTAGTGTGCCAAATCGAGTTGTTCTCCCACAAGAACCACTCGGCTGATCCTTCTTCAATATGCCCTTCACCAACATGCAGTGTTTCCTTGATTGAATTAGCTCTCAGACCAATAATTGCGTCTAGAGTCTTTGCATTGAGGGCTATCTGAAAACGGCTGTGGCGCTGAAGTTGCTTGAGAATGTGGAGTTGGTGGCATGTGAAACCCGCATGTGGAGCATTCGTTGGTTGGGATGCTCTCCAAGCTTCATTTCAGTCCTAGGCACTCAAAGGCACTAAGCATAGAGTGTGGAAACTGAGTTTCCTTGAGAGCTGCTTGGAAGCCTGATGGTGTGTGAAGTTAGTGAGCCAAATGGAGTTGTTCTCCCACAAGAACCACTCGGCTGATCCTTCTTCAATATGCCCTTCACCAACATGCAGTGTTTCCTTGATTGAATTAGCTCTCACACAAATATTTGCGTCTAGAGCCTTTGCATTGAGGGCTATCTGAAAATGGCTGTGTCGCTGAAGTTGCCTGTGAATGTGGAGTTGGTGGCATGTGAAACCCGCATGTGGAGTATTCGTTGGTGTGGGATGCTGTACCAGGTTCATTCCTAGATAATGCACTCAAAGGGCACTAAGCATAGAGTGTGAAAACTGAGTTTCCTTGAGAGCTGCTTGGAAGCCTGATGGTGTGTGAAGTTAGTGAGCCAAATGGAGTTGTTCTCCCACAAGAACCACTCGGCTGATCCTTCTTCAATATGCCCTTCACCCACATGCAGTGTTTCTTTGATTGAATTAGCTCTCACACCAATATTTGCGTCTAGAGCCTTTGCATTGAGGGCTATCTGAAAACGGCTGTGTTGCTGAAGTTGCCTGTGAATGTGGAGTTGGTGGCATGTGAAACCCGCATGTGGAGCATTCGTTTGTGTGGGATGCTCTACCAGGTTCATTCCTAGATAATGCACTCAAAGGGCACTAAGCCTAGAATGTGAAAACTGAGTTTCCTTGAGAGCTGCTTGGAAGCCTGATGGTGTGTGAAGTTAGTGTGCCAAATGGAGTTGTTCTCCCACAAGAACCACTCGGCTGATCCTTCTTCAATATGCCCTTCACCAACATGCAGTGTTTCCTTGATTGAATTAGCTCTCACACCAATATTTGCGTCTAGAGCCTTTGCATTGAGGGCTATCTGAAAACGGCTGTGGCGCTGAAGCTGCTTGTGAATGTGGAGTTGGTGGCATGTGAAACCCGCATTTGGAGCATTCGTTGGTGTGGGATGCTCTCCACGCTTCATTTCAGTCCTAGGCACTCAAAGGCACTAAGCATAGAGTGTGAAAACTGAGTTTCCTTGAGAGCTGCTTGGAAGCCAGATGGTGTGTGAAGTTAGTGAGCCAAATGGAGTTGTTCTCCCACAAGAACCACTCGGCTGATCCTTCTTCAATATGCCCTTCACCAACATGCAGTGTTTCCTTGATTGAATTAGCTCTCACACAAATATTTGCGTCTAGAGCCTTTGCATTGAGGGCTATCTGAAAACGGCTGTGTCTCTGAAGTTGCCTGTGAATGTGGAGTTGGTGGCATGTGAAACCCGCATGTGGAGTATTCGTTGGTGTGGGTTGCTGTACCAGGTTCATTCCTAGATAATGCACTCAAAGGGCACTAAGCATAGAGTGTGAAAACTGAGTTTCCTTGAGAGCTGCTTGGAAGCCTGATGGTGTGTGAAGTTAGTGAGCCAAATGGAGTTGTTCTCCCACAAGAACCACTCGGCTGATCCTTCTTCAATATGCCGTTCACCCACATGCAGTGTTTCTTTGATTGAATTAGCTCTCACACCAATATTTGCGTCTAGAGCCTTTGCATTGAGGGCTATCTGAAAACGGCTGTGTTGCTGAAGTTGCTTGAGAATGTGGAGTTGGTGGCATGTGAAACCCGCATGTGGAGCATTCGTTTGTGTGGGATGCTCTACCAGGTTCATTCCTAGATAATGCACTCAAAGGGCACTAAGCCTAGAATGTGAAAACTGAGTTTCCTTGAGAGCTGCTTGGAAGCCTGATGGTGTGTGAAGTTAGTGTGCCAAATGGAGTTGTTCTCCCACAAGAACCACTCGGCTGATCCTTCTTCAATATGCCCTTCACCAACATGCAGTGTTTCCTTGATTGAATTAGCTCTCACACCAATATTTGCGTCTAGAGCCTTTGCATTGAGGGCTATCTGAAAACGGCTGTGGCGCTGAAGCTGCTTGTGAATGTGGAGTTGGTGGCATGTGAAACCCGCATTTGGAGCATTCGTTGGTGTGGGATGCTCTCCACGCTTCATTTCAGTCCTAGGCACTCAAAGGCACTAAGCATAGAGTGTGAAAACTGAGTTTCCTTGAGAGCTGCTTGGAAGCCAGATGTGTGTGAAGTTAGTGAGCCAAATGGAGTTGTTCTTCCACAAGAACCACTCGGCTGATCCTTCTTCAATATGCCCTTCAACAACATGCAGTGTTTCCTTGATTGAATTAGCTCTCACACCAATATTTGCGTCTAGATCCTTTGCATTGAGGGCTATCTGAAAACGGCTGTGGCGCTGAAGTTGCCTGTGAATGTGGAGTTGGTGGCATGTGAAACCCGCATGTGGAGCATTCGTTTGTGTGGGATGCTCTACCAGGTTCATTCCTAGATAATGCACGGAAAGGGCACTAAGCTAGAGTGTGAAAACTGAGTTTCCTTGAGAGCTGCTTGGAAGCCTGATGGTGTGTGAAGTTAGTGAGCCAAATGGAGTTGTTCTCCCACAAGAACACTCGCTGATCCTTCTTCTTATATGCCCTTCACCAACATGCAGTGTTTTTTTGATTGAATTAGCTCTCACACCAATATTTGCATCTAGAGCCTTTTCATTGAGGGCTATCTGTAAACGGCTGTGGCGCTGAAGTTCCTTGAGAATGTGAGTTGGTGGCATGTGAAACCCGCATGTGGAGCATTCGTTGGTGTGGGATGCTCTCCAAGCTTCATTTCAGTCCTAGGCACTCAAAGGGCACTAAGCATAGAGTGTGAAAACTGAGTTTCCTTGAGAGCTGCTTGGAAGCCTGATGGTGTGTGAAGTTAGTGAGCCCAAATGGAGTTGTGCTCCCCACAAGAACCACTCAGCTGATCTTCTTCAATATGCCCTTCACCAACATGCAGTGTTTCCTTGATTGAATTAGCTCTCACACCAATATTTGCGCCTAGAGCCTTTTCATTGAGGGCTATCTGAAAACGGCTGTGGCGCTGAAGTTGCCTGAGAATGTGGAGTTGGTGGCATGGGAAACCCACATGTGGAGCATTCGTTTGTGTGGGATGCTCTACCAGGTTCATTCCTAGATAATGCACTCAAAGGGCACTAAGCATAGAGTGTGAAAACTGAGTTTCCTTGAGAGCTGCTTGGAAGCTGATGGTGTGTGAAGTTAGTGTGCCAAATGGAGTTGTTCTCCCACAAGAACCACTCGGCTGATCCTTCTTCAATATGCCCTTCACCAACCTGCAGTGTTTCCTTGATTGAATTAGCTCTCACACCCATATTTCCGCCTAGAACCTTTGCATTGAGGGCTATCTGAAAACGGCTGTGGCGCTGAAGTTGCCTGTGAATGTGGAGTTGGTGGCATGGGAAAGCCGCATGTGGAGCATTCGTTTGTGTGGGATGCTCTACCAGGTTCATTCGTAGATAATGCACTCAAAGGGCACTAAGCCTAGAATGTGAAAACTGAGTTTCCTTGAGAGCTGCTTGGAAGCCTGATGGTGTGTGAAGTTAGTGAGCCAAATGGAGTTGTTCTCCCACAAGAACCACTCGGCTGATCCTTCTTCAATATGCCCTTCACCAACATGCAGTGTTCCTTGATTGAATTAGCTCTCAAACCAATATTTGCGTCTAGCAGCCTTTGCACTGAGGGCTACCTGAAAATGGCTGTGGCGCTGAAGATGCTGAGAATGTGGAGTTGGTGGCATGTGAAACCCGATGTGGAGCATTCGTTGGTGTGATGCTCTCCAAGGTTCATTTCAGTCCTAGGCACTCAAAGGCACTAAGCATAGAGTGTGAAAACTGAGTTTCCTTGAGAGCTGCTTGAAGCCTGATGGTGTGTGAAGTTAGTGAGCCAAATGGAGTTGTTCTCCCACAAGAACCACTCGGCTGATCCTTCTCAATATGCCCTCACCAACATGCAGTATTTCCTTGATTGAATTAGCTCTCACACCAATATTTGCGTCTAGAGCCTTTGCATTGAGGGCTATCTGAAAACGGCTGTGGCGCTGAAGTTGCCTGTGAATGTGGAGTTGGTGGCATGTGAAACCCGCATGTGGAGCATTCGTTTGTGTGGGATGCTCTACCAGGTTCATTCCTAGATAATGCACTCAAAGGGCACTAAGCATAGCAGTGTGAAAACTGAGTTTCCTTGAGAGCTGCTTGGAAGCCTGATGCTGTGTGAAGTAAGTGAGGCAAATGGAGTTGTTCTCCCACAAGAACCACTCGGCTGATCCTTCTTCAATATGCCCTTCACCAACATGCAGTGTTTCTTTGATTGAATTAGCTCTCACACCAATATTTGCATCTAGAGCCTTTGCATTGAGGGCTATATGAAAACGTTTGTGGCGCTGAAGTTGCTTGTGAATGTGGAGTTGGTGCATGTGAAACCCGCATGTGGAGCATTTCGTTTGTGTGGGATGCTCTACCAGGTTCATTCCTAGATAATGCACTCAAAGGGTTCTAAGCCTAGAGTGTGAAAAACTGAGTTCCCTTGAGAGCTGCTTGGAAGCCTGAGGTGTGTGAAGTTAGTGAGCCAAATGGAGTTGTTCTCCACAAGAACCACTCGGCTGATCCTTCTTCATATGCCCTTCACCAACATGCAGTGTTTCCTTGATTGAATTAGCTCTCACACCAATATTTGCATCTAGAGCCCTTTGCATTGAGGGCTATCTGAAAACGGCTGTGGCGCTGAAGTTGCCTGTGAATGTGGAGTTGGTGGCATGTGAAACCCGCATGTGGAGCATTCGTTTGTGTGGGATGCTCTACCAGGTTCATTCCTAGATAATGCACTCAAAGGGCTCTAAGCCTAGAGTGTGAAAACTGAGTTTCCTTGAGAGCTGCTTGGAAGCCTGATGGTGTGTGAAGTTAGTGAGCCAAATGGCGTTGTTCTCCCACAAGAACACTCGGCTGATCCTTCTTCTATATGCCCTTCACCAACATGCAGTGTTTTTTGATTGAATTAGCTCTCACACCAATATTTGCATCTAGAGCCTTTGCATTGAGGGCTATCTGTAAACGGCTGTGGCGCTGAAGTTCCTTGAGAATGTGGAGTTGGTGGGCATGTGAAACCCGCATGTGGAGCATTCGTTGGTGTGGGATGCTCTCCAAGCTTCATTTCAGTGCTAGGCACTCAAAGGGCACTAAGCATAGAGTGTGAAAACTGAGTTTCCTTGAGAGCTGCTTGGGAGCCTGATGGTGTGTGAAGTTAGTGAGCCAAATGGAGTTGTGCTCCCACAGGAACCACTCAGCTGATCCTTCTTCAATATGCCCTTCACCAACATGCAGTGTTTCCTTGATTGAATTAGCTCTCACACCAATATTTGCGTCTAGAGCCTTTGCATTGAGGGCTATCTGAAAACGGCTGTGCGCTGAAGTTGCCTGAGAATGTGGAGTTGGTGGCATGGGAAACCCACATGTGGAGCATTCGTTTGTGTGGGATGCTCTACCAGGTTCATTCCTAGATAATGCACGGAAAGGGCACTAAGCTAGAGTGTGAAAACTGAGTTTCCTTGAGAGCTGCTTGGAAGCCTGATGGTGTGAGAAGTTAGTGTGCCAAATGGAGTTGTTCTCCCACAAGAACCACTCGGCTGATCCTTCTTCAATATGCCCTTCTCCAACCTGCAGTGTTTCTTGATTGAATTAGCTCTCACACCAATATTTCCGCCTAGAGCCTTTGCATTGAGGGCTATCTGAAAACGGCTGTGGCGCTGAAGTTGCCTGTGAATGTGGAGTTGGTGGCATGGGAAAGCCGCATGTGGAGAATTCGTTTGTGTGGGATGCTCTACCAGGTTCATTCGTAGATAATGCACTCAAAGGCACTAAGCCTAGAATGTGAAAACTGAGTTTCCTTGAGAGCTGCTTGGAAGCCTGATGGTTTGTGAAGTAGTGAGCCAAATGGAGTTGTTCTCCCACAAGAACCACTCGGCTGATCCTTCTTCAATATGCCCTTCACCAACATGCAGTGTTTCCTTGATTGAATTAGCTCTCACACCCATATTTGCCTCTAGAACCTTTGCATTGAGGCTATCTGAAAACGGCTGTGGCGCTGAAGTTGCTTGAGAATGTGGAGTTGGTGGCATGTGCAAACCCGCATGTGCGGGCATTCGTTGGTGTGGGATGCTCTCCAAGCTTCATTTCAGTCCTCGGCACTCAAGGCACTAAGCATAGAGTGTGAAAACTGAGTTTCCTTGAGAGCTGCTTGGAAGCCTGATGGTGTGTGAAGTTAGTGAGCCAAATGGAGTTGTTCTCCCACAAGAACCACTCGGCTGATCCTTCTTCAATATGCCCTTCACCAACATGCAGTGTTTCCTTGATTGAATTAGCTCTCACACCAATATTTGCGTCTAGAGCCTTTGCATTGAGGGCTATCTGAAAACGGCTGTGGCGCTGAAGTTGCCTGTGAATGTGGAGTTGGTGGCATGTGAAACCCGCATGTGGAGCATTTCGTTGGTGTGGGATGCTCTACCAGGTTCATTCCTAGATACTGCACGGAAAGGGCACTAACGATAGAGTGTGAAAACTGAGTTTCCTTGAGAGCTGCTTGGAAGCCTGATGGTGTGTGAAGTTAGTGAGCCAAATGGAGTTGTTCTCCCACAAGAACCACTCGGCTGATCCTTCTTCAATATGCCCTTCAACAACATGCAGTGTTTCCTTGATTGAATTAGCTCTCACACCAATATTTGCGTCTACAGCCTTTGCATGAGGGCTATCTGAAAACGGCCTGTGGCGCTGAAGTTGCCTGTGAATGTGGAGTTGGTGGCATGTGAAACCCGCATGTGAAGCATTCGTTTGTGTGGGATGCTCTGCCAGGTTCATTCCTAGATAATGCACTCAAAGGGCACTGAGCCTAGAGTGTGAAAACTGAGTTTCCTTGAGAGCTGCTTGGAAGCCTGATGGTGTGTGAAGTTAGTGAGACCAAATGGAGTTGTTCTCCCACAAGAACCACTCGGCTGATCCTTCTTCAATATGCCCTTCACCAACATGCAGTGTTTCCTTGATTGAATTAGCTCTCACAACCAATATTTGCGTCTAGAGCCTTTGCATTGAGGGCTATCTGAAAACGGCTGTGGCGCTGAAGTTGCCTGTGAATGTGGAGTTGGTGGCATGTGAAACCGCATGTGGAGCATTCGTTGGTGTGGGATGCTCTCCACGCTTCATTTCAGTCCTAGGCACTCAAAGGGCACTAAGCTAGAGTGTGAAACTGAGTTTCCTTGAGAGCTGCTTGGAAGCCTGATGGTGTGTGAAGTTAGTGAGCCCAAATGGAGTTGTGCTCCCACAAGAACCACTCAGCTGATCCTTCTTCATATGCCCTTCACCAACATGCAGTGTTTCCTTGATTGAATTAGCTCTCACACCAATATTTGCGTCTACAGCCTTTGCATTGAGGGCTATCTGAAAACGGCTGTGGCGCTGAGATTGCCTGAGAATGTGGAGTTGGAGGCATGTGAAACCCGCATGTGGAGCATTCATTTGTGTGGGATATTCTAACAGGTTCATTCTAGATAATGCACTCAAAGGGCAAGCTAGCATAGAGTCTGAAAACTGAGTTCCTTGAGAGCTGCTTGGAAGCCTGATGGTGTGTGAAGTTAGTGTGCCAAATGGAGTTGTTCTCACCACAAGAACCACTCGGCTGATCCTTCTTCAATATGCCCTTCACCAACATGCAGTGTTCTTATGAATAGGCTTCTCACACCAATATTTGCGTCTAGAGCCCTTGCATTGAGGGCTATCTGAAAACGCTGTGCGCTTGAAGTTGCCTGAGAATGTGCAGTTGGTGGCATGGGAAACCCACATGTGGAGCATTCGTTTGTGTGGGATGCTCTACCAGGTGGTTCATTCCTAGATAATGCACTCAAAGGGCACTAAGCCTAGAGTGTGAAAACTGAGTTTCCTTGAGAGCTGCTTGGAAGCCTGATGGTGTGACGTTAGTGAGCCAAATGAGTTGTTCTCCCCACAAGAACCACTCGCTGATCCTTCTTCAATATGCCCTTCAACAACATGCAGTGTTTCCTTGATTGAATTAGCTCTCACCACCAATATTTCCGCCTAGAACCTTTGCATGAGGGCTATCTGAAAACGGCTGTGGCGCTGAAGTTGCCTGTGAATGTGGAGTTGGTGGACTGGGAAAGCCGCATGTGGAGGAATTCGTTTGTGTGGGATGCTCTACCAGGTTCATTCGTAGATATGCACTCAAAGAGCACTAAGCCTAGAATGTGAAAACTGAGTTTCCTTGAGAGCTGCTTGGAAGCCTGATGGTGTGTGAAGTTAGTGAGCAAATGGAGTTGTTCTCCCACAAGAACCACTCGCTGATCCTTCTTCAATATGCCCTTCACCAACATGCAGTGTTTCCTTGATTGAATAGCTCTCACACCCATATTTGCCTCTAGAGCCTTTGCATTGAGGGCTATCTGAAAACGGCTGTGGCGCTGAAGTTGCTTGAGAATGTGGAGTTGGTGGCATGTGAAACCCGCATGTGGAGCATTCGTTGGTGTGGGATGCTCTCCAAGCTTCCTTTCAGTCCTAGGCACTCAAAGGCACTAAGCATAGAGTGTGAAAACTGAGTTTGCTTGAGAGCTGCTTGGAAGCCTGATGGTGTGTGAAGTTAGTGAGCCAATGGAGTTGTTCTCCCACAAGAACCACTCGGCTGATCCTTCTTCAATATGCCCTTCACCAACATGCAGTGTTTCCTTGATTGAATTAGCTCTCACACCAATATTTGCGTCTAGAGCCTTTGCATTGAGGGGCTATCTGAAAACGGCTGTGCGCTGAAGTTGCCTGTGAATGTGGAGTTGGTGGCATGTGAAACCCGCCTGTGGAGCATTCGTTTGTGTGGGATTGCTCTACCAGGTTCATTCCTAGATAATGCACTCAAAGGGCACTAAGCATAGAGTGTGAAACTGAGTTTCCTGAGAGCTGCTTGGAAGCCTGATGGTCGTGTGAAGTTAGTGAGCCAAATGGAGTTGTTCTCCCACAAGAACCACTCGGCTGATCCTTCTTCAATATGCCCTTCACCAACATGCAGTGTTTCCTTGATTGGAATTAGCTCTCACACCATATTTGCGTCTAGAGCCTTTGCATTGAGGGCTATCTGAAAACGGCTGTGGCGCTGAAGTTGCCTGTGAATGTGGAGTTGGTGGCATGTGAAACCCGCATGTGGAGCATCCGTTTGTGTGGATGCTCTACCAAGATTCATTTCAGTCCTAGGCACACAAAGAGCACTAAGCCTAGAGTGTGAAAACTGAGTTTCCTTGAGAGCTGCTTGGAAGCCTGATGGTGTGTGAAGTTAGTGAGCCAAATGGAGTTGTTCTCCCACAAGAACCACTCGGCTGATCCTTCTTCAATATGCCCTTCACCAACATGCAGTGTTTCCTTGATTGAATTAGCTCTCACACCAATTTTGCGTCTAGAGCCTTTGCATTGAGGCTATCTGAAAACGGCTGTGGCGCTGAAGTTGCCTGTGAATGTGGAGTAGTTGGCATGTGAAACCCGCATGTGGAGCATTCGTTTGTGTGGGATGCTCTCCAAGCTTCATTTCAGTCCTAGGCACTCAAAGGGCACTAAGCATAGAGTGTGAAAACTGAGTTTCCTTGAGAGCTGCTTGGAAGCCTGATGGTGTGTGAAGTTAGTGAGCCAAATGGAGTTGTTCTCCCACAAGAACCACTCGGCTGATCCTTCTTCAATATGCCCTTCACCCACATGCAGTGTTCTTTGATTGAATTAGCTCTCACACCAATATTTGCGTCTAGAGCCTTTGCATTGAGGGCTATATGAAAAACAGCTGTGGCGCTGAAGTTGCTGTGAATGTGGAGTTGGTGGCATGTGAAACCCGCCTGTGGAGCATTCGTTTGTGTGGATGCTCTACCAGGTTCATTCTAGATAATGCACTGAAAGCGCTTCAAGCCTAGAGTATGAAAACTGAGTTTCCTTGAGAGCTGCTTGGAAGCCTGATGGTGTGTGAAGTTAGTGAGCAAATGGAGTTGTTCTCCCACAAGAACCACTCGGCTGATCATTCTTCAATATGCCCTTCACCAACATGCAGTGTTTCCTTGATTGAATTAGCTCTCACACCAATATTTGCGTCTAGAGCTTTGCATTGAGGGCTATCTGAAAACGGCTGTGGCGCTGAAGTTGCTTGTGAATGTGAGTTGGTGGCATGTGAACCCGCATGTGGAGCATTCGTTTGTGTGGGATGCTCTCAACGCTTCATTTCAGTCCTAGGCACTCAAAGGCACTAAGCATAGAGTGTGAAAACTAAGTTTCCTTGAGAGCTGCTCGGAAGCCTGATGGTGTGTGAAGTTAGTGTGCCAAATGGAGTTGTTCTCCCACAAGAACCACTCAGCTGATCCTTCTTCAATATGCCCTTCACCAACGTGCAGTGTTGCCTTGAGTGAATTAGCTCTCACACCCATATTTCCGTCTAGAACCTTTGTATTGAGGGCTATCTGAAAACGGCTGTGGCGCTGAAGTTGCCTGTGAATGTGGAGTTGGTGGCATGTGAAACCCGCATGTGGAGCATTCGTTTGTGTGGGATGCTCTACCAGGTTCATTCCTAGATAATGCACTCAAAGGGCACTAAGCATAGAGTGTGAAAACTGAGTTTCCTTGAGAGCTGCTTGGAAGCCTGATGGTGTGTGAAGTTAGTGAGCCAAATGGAGTTGTTCTCCCACAAGAACCACTCGGCTGATCCTTCTTCAATATGCCCTTCACCAACATGCAGTGTTTCCTTGATTGAATTAGCTCTCACACCAATATTTGCGTCTAGAGCCTTTGCATTGAGGGCTATCTGAAAACGGCTGTGGCGCTGAAGTTGCCTGTGAATGTGGAGTTGGTGGCATGTGAAACCCGCATGTGGAGCATCCGTTTGTGTGGGATGCTCTACCAGGTTCATTCCTAGATAATGCACTCAAAGGGCACTAAACATAGAGTGTGAAAACTGAGTTTGCTTGAGAGCTGCTTGGAAGCCTGATGGTCTGTGAAGTTAGTGAGCCAAATGGAGTTGTTCTCCCACAAGAACCACTCGGCTGATCCTTCTTCAATATGCCCTTCACCAACATGCAGTGTTTCCTTGATTGAATTAGCTCTCACACCAATATTTGCGTCTAGAGCCTTTGCATTGAGGGCTATCTGAAAACGGCTGTGGCGCTGAAGTTGCCTGTGAATGTGGAGTTGGTGGCATGTGAAACCCGCATGTGGAGCATTCGTTTGTGTGGGATGCTCTACCAAGCTTCATTTCAGTCCTAGGCTCTCAAAGAGCACTAAGCCTAGAGTGTGAAAACTGAGTTTCCTTGAGAGCTGCTTGGAAGCCTGATGGTGTGTGAAGTTAGTGAGCCAAATGGAGTTGTTCTCCCACAAGAACCACTCGGCTGATCCTTCTTCAATATGCCCTTCACCAACATGCAGTGTTTCCTTGATTGAATTAGCTCTCACACCAATATTTGCGTCTAGAGCCTTTGCATTGAGGGCTATCTGAAAACGGCTGTGGCGCTGAAGTTGCCTGTGAATGTGGAGTTGGTGGCATGTGAAACCCGCATGTGGAGCATTCGTTTGTGTGGGATGCTCTCCAAGCTTCATTTCAGTCCTAGGCACTCAAAGGGCACTAAGCCTAGAGTGTGAAAACTGAGTTTCCTTGAGAGCTGCTTGGAAGCCTGATGGTGTGTGAAGTTAGTGAGCCAAATGGAGTTGTTCTCCCACAAGAACCACTCGGCTGATCCTTCTTCAATATGCCCTTCACCCACATGCAGTGTTTCTTTGATTGAATTAGCTCTCACACCAATATTTGCGTCTAGAGCCTTTGCATTGAGGGCTATCTGAAAACAGCTGTGGCGCTGAAGTTGCCTGTGAATGTGGAGTTGGTGGCATGTGAAACCCGCATGTGGAGCATTCGTTTGTGTGGGATGCTCTACCAGGTTCATTCCTAGATAATGCACTGAAAGGGCTCCAAGCCTAGAGTGTGAAAACTGAGTTTGCTTGAGAGCTGCTTGGAAGCCTGATGGTGTGTGAAATTAGTGAGCCAAATGGAGTTGTTCTCCCACAAGAACCACTCGGCTGATCCTTCTTCAATATGCCCTTCACCAACATGCAGTGTTTCCTTGATTGAATTAGCTCTCACACCAATATTTGCGTCTAGAGCCTTTGCATTGAGGGCTATCTGAAAACGGCTGTGGCGCTGAAGTTGCTTGTGAATGTGGAGTTGGTGGCATGTGAAACCCGCATGTGGAGCATTCGTTTGTGTGGGATGCTCTCAACGCTTCATGTCAGTCCTAGGCACTCAAAGGCACTAAGCATAGAGTGTGAAAACTAAGTTTCCTTGAGAGCTGCTCGGAAGCCTGATGGTGTGTGAAGTTAGTGTGCCAAATGGAGTTGTTCTCCCACAAGAACCACTCGGCTGATCCTTCTTCAATATGCCCTTCACCAACATGCAGTGTTGCCTTGATTGAATTAGCTCTCACACCCATATTTCCGTCTAGAACCTTTGTATTGAGGGCTATCTGAAAACGGCTGTGGCGCTGAAGTTGCCTGTGAATGTGGAGTTGGTGGCATGTGAAACCCGCATGTGGAGCATTCGTTTGTGTGGGATGCTCTACCAGGTTCATTCGTAGATAATGCACTCAAAGGGCACTAAGCCTAGAATGTGAAAACTGAGTTTCCTTGAGAGCTGCTTGGAAGCCTGATGGTGTGTGAAGTTAGTGAGCCAAATGGAGTTGTTCTCCCACAAGAACCACTCGGCTGATCCTTCTTCAATATGCCCTTCACCAACATGCAGTGTTTCCTTGATTGAATTAGCTCTCACACCAATATTGGCGTCTAGAGCCTTTGCATTGAGGGCTTTCTGAAAACGGCTGTGGCGCTGAAGTTGCCTGTGAATGTGGAGTTGGTGGCATGTGAAACCCGCATGTGGAGCATTCGTTTGTGTGGGATGCTCTACCAGGTTCATTCCTAGATAATGCACTCAAAGGGCACTAAACATAGAGTGTGAAAACTGAGTTTCCTTCAGAGTTGCTTGGAAGCCTGATGGTGTGTGAAGTTAGTGAGCCAAATGGAGTTGTTCTCCCACAAGAACCACTCGGCTGATCCTTCTTCAATATGCCCTTCACCAACATGCAGTGTTTCCTTGATTGAATTAGCTCTCACACCAATATTTGCGTCTAGAGCCTTTGCATTGAGGGCTATCTGAAAACGGCTGTGGCGCTGAAGTTGCCTGTGAATGTGGAGTTGGTGGCATGTGAAACCCGCATGTGGAGCATTCGTTTATGTGGGATGCTCTCCAAGCTTCATTTCAGTCCTAGACATACAAAGGGCACTAAGCATAGAGTGTGAAAACTGAGTTTCCTTGAGAGCTGCTTGGAAGCCTGATGGTGTGTGAAGTTAGTGAGCCAAATGGAGTTGTTCTCCCACAAGAACCACTCGGCTGATCCTTCTTCAATATGCCCTTCACCAACATGCAGTGTTTCCTTGATTGAATTAGCTCTCACACCAATATTTGCGTCTAGAGCCTTTGCATTGAGGGCTATCTGAAAACGGCTGTGGCGCTGAAGTTGCCTGTGAATGTGGAGTTGGTGGCATGTGAAACCCGCATGTGGAGCATTCGTTTGTGTGGGATGCTCTACCAAGCTTCATTTCAGTCCTAGGCTCTCAAAGAGCACTAAGCCTAGAGTGTGAAAACTGAGTTTCCTTGAGAGCTGCTTGGAAGCCTGATGGTGTGTGAAGTTAGTGAGCCAAATGGAGTTGTTCTCCCACAAGAACCACTCGGCTGATCCTTCTTCAATATGCCCTTCACCAACGTGCAGTGTTTCCTTGATTGAATTGAATTAGCTCTCACACCAATATTTGCGTCTAGAGCCTTTGCATTGAGGGCTATCTGAAAACGGCTGTGGCGCTGAAGTTGCCTGAGAATGTGGAGTTGGTGGCATGTGAAACCCGCATGTGGAGCATTCGTTTGTGTGGGATGCTCTACCAGGTTCATTCCTAGATAATGCACTGAAAGGGCTCCAAGCCTAGAGTGTGAAAACTGAGTTTCCTTGAGAGCTGCTTGGAAGCCTGATGGTGTGTGAAGTTAGTGAGCCAAATGGAGTTGTTCTCCCACAAGAACCACTCGGCTGATCCTTCTTCAATATGCCCTTCACCAACATGCAGTGTTTCCTTGATTGAATTAGCTCTCACACCAATATTTGCGTCTAGAGCCTTTGCATTGAGGGCTATCTGAAAACGGCTGTGGCGCTGAAGTTGCCTGTGAATGTGGAGTTGGTGGCATGTGAAACCCGCATGTGGAGCATTCGTTGGTGTGGGATGCTCTCCACGCTTCATTTCAGTCCTAGGCACTCAAAGGCACTAAGCATAGAGTGTGAAAACTAAGTTTCCTTGAGAGCTGCTCGGAAGCCTGATGGTGTGTGAAGTTAGTGTGCCAAATGGAGTTGTTCTCCCACAAGAACCACTCAGCAGATCCTTCTTCAATATGCCCTTCACCAACGTGCAGTGTTGCCTTGATTGAATTAGCTCTCACACCCATATTTCCGTCTAGAACCTTTGCATTGAGGGCTATCTGAAAACGGCTGTGGCGCTGAAGTTGCCTGAGAATGTGGAGTTGGTGGCATGTGAAACCCGCATGTGGAGCATTCGTTTATGTGGGATGCTGACCAAGCTTCATTTCAGTCCTAGGCACACAAAGAGCACTAAGCCTAGAGTGTGAAAACTGAGTTTCCTTGAGAGCTGCTTGGAAGCCTGATGGTGTGTGAAGTTAGTGAGCCAAATGGAGTTGTTCTCCCACAAGAACCACTCGGCTGATCCTTCTTCAATATGCCCTTCACCAACATGCAGTGTTTCCTTGATTGAATTAGCTCTCACACCAATATTTGCGTCTAGAGCCTTTGCATTGAGGGCTATCTGAAAACGGCTGTGGCGCTGAAGTTGCCTGTGAATGTGGAGTTGGTGGCATGTGAAACCCGCATGTGGAGCATTCGTTTATGTGGGATGCTCTCCAAGCTTCATTTCAGTCCTAGCCATACAAAGGGCACTAAGCATAGAGTGTGAAAACTGAGTTTCCTTGAGAGCTGCTTGGAAGCCTGATGGTGTGTGAAGTTAGTGAGCCAAATGGAGTTGTTCTCCCACAAGAACCACTCGGCTGATCCTTCTTCAATATGCCCTTCACCAACATGCAGTGTTTCCTTGATTGAATTAGCTCTCACACCAATATTTGCGTCTAGAGCCTTTGCATTGAGGGCTATCTGAAAACGGCTGTGGCGCTGAAGTTGCCTGTGAATGTGGAGTTGGTGGCATGTGAAACCCGCATGTGGAGCATTCGTTGGTGTGGGATGCTCTCCACGCTTCATTTCAGTCCTAGGCACTCAAAGGCACTAAGCATAGAGTGTGAAAACTAAGTTTCCTTGAGAGCTGCTCGGAAGCCTGATGGTGTGTGAAGTTAGTGTGCCAAATGGAGTTGTTCTCCCACAAGAACCACTCAGCAGATCCTTCTTCAATATGCCCTTCACCAACGTGCAGTGTTGCCTTGATTGAATTAGCTCTCACACCAATATTTGCGTCTAGAACCTTTGCATTGAGGGCTATCTGAAAACGGCTGTGGCGCTGAAGTTGCCTGAGAATGTGGAGTTGGTGGCATGTGAAACCCGCATGTGGAGCATTCGTTTATGTGGGATGCTGACCAAGCTTCATTTCAGTCCTAGGCACACAAAGAGCACTAAGCCTAGAGTGTGAAAACTGAGTTTCCTTGAGAGCTGCTTGGAAGCCTGATGGTGTGTGAAGTTAGTGAGCCAAATGGAGTTGTTCTCCCACAAGAACCACTCGGCTGATCCTTCTTCAATATGCCCTTCACCAACATGCAGTGTTTCCTTGATTGAATTAGCTCTCACACCAATATTGGCGTCTAGAGCCTTTGCATTGAGGGCTATCTGAAAACGGCTGTGGCGCTGAAGTTGCCTGTGAATGTGGAGTTGGTGGCATGTGAAACCCGCATGTGGAGCATTCGTTTGTGTGGGATGCTCTACCAGGTTCATTCCTAGATAATGCACTGAAAGGGCTCCAAGCCTAGAGTGTGAAAACTGAGTTTCCTTGAGAGCTGCTTGGAAGCCTGATGGTGTGTGAAGTTAGTGAGCCAAATGGAGTTGTTCTCCCACAAGAACCACTCGGCTGATCCTTCTTCAATATGCCCTTCACCAACATGCAGTGTTTCCTTGTTTGAATTAGCTCTCACACCAATATTTGCGTCTAGAGCCTTTGCATTGAGGGCTATCTGAAAACGGCTGTGGCGCTGAAGTTGCCTGTGAATGTGGAGTTGGTGGCATGTGAAACCCGCATGTGGAGCATTCGTTGGTGTGGGATGCTCTCCAGCTTCATTTCAGTCCTAGGCACTCAAAGGCACTAAGCATAGAGTGTGAAAACTAAGTTTCCTTGAGAGCTGCTCGGAAGCCTGATGGTGTGTGAAGTTAGTGTGCCAAATGGAGTTGTTCTCCCACAAGAACCACTCAGGTTATCCTTCTTCAATATGCCCTTCACCAACATGCAGTGTTGCCTTGATTGAATTAGCTCTCACACCCATATTTCCGTCTAGAACCTTTGCATTGAGGGCTATCTGAAAACGGCTGTGGCGCTGAAGTTGCCTGAGAATGTGGAGTTGGAGGCATGTGAAACCCGCATGTGGAGCATTCGTTTATGTGGGATGCTGACCAAGCTTCATTTCAGTCCTAGGCACACAAAGAGCACTAAGCCTAGAGTGTGAAAACTGAGTTTCCTTGAGAGCTGCTTGGAAGCCTGATGGTGTGTGAAGTTAGTGAGCCAAATGGAGTTGTTCTCCCACAAGAACCACTTGGCTGATTATTCTTCAATATGCCCTTCACCAACATGCAGTGTTTCCTTGATTGAATTAGCTCTCACACCAATATTTGCGTCTAGAGCCTTTGCATTGAGGGCTATCTGAAAACGGCTGTGGCGCTGAAGGTGCCTGTGAATGTGGAGTTGGTGGCATGTGAAACCCGCATGTGGAGCATTCGTTTGTGTGGGATGCTCTACCAGGTTCATTCCTAGATAATGCACTCAAAGGGCACTAAGCCTAGAGTGTGAAAACTGAGTTTCCTTGAGAGCTGCTTGGAAGCCTGATGGTGTGTGAAGTTAGTGAGCCAAATGGAGTTGTTCTCCCACAAGAACCACTCGGCTGATCCTTCTTCAATATGTCCTTCACCCACATGCAGTGTTTCTTTGATTGAATTAGCTCTCACACCAATATTTGCGTCTAGAGCCTTTGCATTGAGGGCTATCTGAAAACGGCTGTGGCGCTGAAGTTGCCCGTGAATGTGGAGTTGGTGGCATGTGAAACCCGCATGTGGAGCATTCGTTTGTGTGGGATGCTCTACCAGGTTCATTCCTAGATAATGCACTCAAAGGGCACTAAACATAGAGTGTGAAAACTGAGTTTCCTTGAGAGCTGCTTGGAAGCCTGATGGTGTGTGAAGTTAGTGAGCCAAATGGAGTTGTTCTCCCACAAGAACCACTCGGCTGATCCTTCTTCAATATGCCCTTCACCAACATGCAGTGTTTCCTTGATTGAATTAGCTCTCACACCAATATTTGCGTCTAGAGCCTTTGCATTGAGGGCTATCTGAAAACGGCTGTGGCGCTGAAGTTGCCTGTGAATGTGGAGTTGGTGGCATGTGAAACCCGCATGTGGAGCATTCGTTTGTGTGGGATGCTCTACCAAGCTTCATTTCAGTCCTAGGCTCTCAAAGAGCACTAAGCCTAGAGTGTGAAAACTGAGTTTCCTTGAGAGCTGCTTGGAAGCCTGATGGTGTGTGAAGTTAGTGAGCCAAATGGAGTTGTTCTCCCACAAGAACCACTCGGCTGATCCTTCTTCAATATGCCCTTCACCAACATGCAGTGTTTCCTTGATTGAATTAGCTCTCACACCAATATTTGCGTCTAGAGCATTTGCATTGAGGGCTATCTGAAAACGGCTGTGGCGCTGAAGTTGCCTGTGAATGTGGAGTTGGTGGCATGTGAAACCCGCATGTGGAGCATTCGTTTGTGTGGGATGCTCTCCAAGCTTCATTTCAGTCCTAGGCACTCAAAGGGCACTAAGCCTAGAGTGTGAAAACTGAGTTTCCTTGAGAGCTGCTTGGAAGCCTGATGGTGTGTGAAGTTAGTGAGCCAAATGGAGTTGTTCTCCCACAAGAACCACTCGGCTGATCCTTCTTCAATATGCCCTTCACCAACATGCAGTGTTTCCTTGATTGAATTAGCTCTCACACCAATATTGGCGTCTAGAGCCTTTGCATTGAGGGCTATCTGAAAACGGCTGTGGCGCTGAAGTTGCCTGTGAATGTGGAGTTGGTGGCATGTGAAACCCGCATGTGGAGCATTCGTTTGTGTGGGATGCTCTACCAGGTTCATTCCTAGATAATGCACTGAAAGGGCTCCAAGCCTAGAGTGTGAAAACTGAGTTTCCTTGAGAGCTGCTTGGAAGCCTGATGGTGTGTGAAGTTAGTGAGCCAAATGGAGTTGTTCTCCCACAAGAACCACTCGGCTGATCCTTCTTCAATATGCCCTTCACCAACATGCAGTGTTTCCTTGTTTGAATTAGCTCTCACACCAATATTTGCGTCTAGAGCCTTTGCATTGAGGGCTATCTGAAAACGGCTGTGGCGCTGAAGTTGCCTGTGAATGTGGAGTTGGTGGCATGTGAAACCCGCATGTGGAGCATTCGTTGGTTTGGGATGCTCTCCAGCTTCATTTCAGTCCTAGGCACTCAAAGGCACTAAGCATAGAGTGTGAAAACTAAGTTTCCTTGAGAGCTGCTCGGAAGCCTGATGGTGTGTGAAGTTAGTGTGCCAAATGGAGTTGTTCTCCCACAAGAACCACTCAGGTTATCCTTCTTCAATATGCCCTTCACCAACATGCAGTGTTTCCTTGATTGAATTAGCTCTCACACCCATATTTCCGTCTAGAACCTTTGCATTGAGGGCTATCTGAAAACGCCTGTGGCGCTGAAGTTGCCTGAGAATGTGGAGTTGGTGGCATGTGAAACCCGCATGTGGAGCATTCGTTTATGTGGGATGCTGACCAAGCTTCATTTCAGTCCTAGGCACACAAAGAGCACTAAGCCTAGAGTGTGAAAACTGAGTTTCCTTGAGAGCTGCTTGGAAGCCTGATGGTGTGTGAAGTTAGTGAGCCAAATGGAGTTGTTCTCCCACAAGAACCACTTGGCTGATTATTCTTCAATATGCCCTTCACCAACATGCAGTGTTTCCTTGATTGAATTAGCTCTCACACCAATATTTGCGTCTAGAGCCT
The DNA here is from genome assembly GCF_030435755.1 of Ochotona princeps. Taxonomy (NCBI): domain Eukaryota; kingdom Metazoa; phylum Chordata; class Mammalia; order Lagomorpha; family Ochotonidae; genus Ochotona; species Ochotona princeps. The sequence goes on from NW_026699396.1 coordinate 66,129, forward strand.
TTGCATTGAGGGCTATCTGAAAACGGCTGTGGCGCTGAAGGTGCCTGTGAATGTGGAGTTGGTGGCATGTGAAACCCGCATGTGGAGCATTCGTTTGTGTGGGATGCTCTACCAGGTTCATTCCTAGATAATGCACTCAAAGGGCACTAAGCCTAGAGTGTGAAAACTGAGTTTCCTTGAGAGCTGCTTGGAAGCCTGATGGTGTGTGAAGTTAGTGAGCCAAATGGAGTTGTTCTCCCACAAGAACCACTCGGCTGATCCTTCTTCAATATGTCCTTCACCCACATGCAGTGTTTCTTTGATTGAATTAGCTCTCACACCAATATTTGCGTCTAGAGCCTTTGCATTGAGGGCTATCTGAAAACGGCTGTGGCGCTGAAGTTGCCCGTGAATGTGGAGTTGGTGGCATGTGAAACCCGCATGTGGAGCATTCGTTTGTGTGGGATGCTCTACCAGGTTCATTCCTAGATAATGCACTCAAAGGGCACTAAACATAGAGTGTGAAAACTGAGTTTCCTTGAGAGCTGCTTGGAAGCCTGATGGTGTGTGAAGTTAGTGAGCCAAATGGAGTTGTTCTCCCACAAGAACCACTCGGCTGATCCTTCTTCAATATGCCCTTCACCAACATGCAGTGTTTCCTTGATTGAATTAGCTCTCACACCAATATTTGCGTCTAGAGCCTTTGCATTGAGGGCTATCTGAAAACGGCTGTGGCGCTGAAGTTGCCTGTGAATGTGGAGTTGGTGGCATGTGAAACCCGCATGTGGAGCATTCGTTTGTGTGGGATGCTCTACCAAGCTTCATTTCAGTCCTAGGCACTCAAAGAGCACTAAGCCTAGAGTGTGAAAACTGAGTTTCCTTGAGAGCTGCTTGGAAGCCTGATGGTGTGTGAAGTTAGTGAGCCAAATGGAGTTGTTCTCCCACAAGAACCACTCGGCTGATCCTTCTTCAATATGCCCTTCACCAACATGCAGTGTTTCCTTGATTGAATTAGCTCTCACACCAATATTTGCGTCTAGAGCCTTTGCATTGAGGGCTATCTGAAAACGGCTGTGGCGCTGAAGTTGCCTGTGAATGTGGAGTTGGTGGCATGTGAAACCCGCATGTGGAGCATTCGTTTGTGTGGGATGCTCTCCAAGCTTCATTTCAGTCCTAGGCACTCAAAGGGCACTAAGCCTAGAGTGTGAAAACTGAGTTTCCTTGAGAGCTGCTTGGAAGCCTGATGGTGTGTGAAGTTAGTGAGCCAAATGGAGTTGTTCTCCCACAAGAACCACTCGGCTGATCCTTCTTCAATATGCCCTTCACCCACATGCAGTGTTTCTTTGATTGAATTAGCTCTCACACCAATATTTGCGTCTAGAGCCTTTGCATTGAGGGCTATATGAAAACACTTGTGGCGCTGAAGTTGCCTGTGAATGTGGAGTTGGTGGCATGTGAAACCCGCATGTGGAGCATTCGTTTGTGTGGGATGCTCTACCAGGTTCATTCCTAGATAATGCACTGAAAGGGCACTAAACATAGAGTGTGAAAACTGAGTTTCCTTGAGAGCTGCTTGGAAGCCTGATGGTGTGTGAAGTTAGTGAGCCAAATGGAGTTGTTCTCCCACAAGAACCACTCGGCTGATCCTTCTTCAATATGCCCTTCACCAACATGCAGTGTTTCCTTGATTGAATTAGCTCTCACACCAATATTTGCGTCTAGAGCCTTTGCATTGAGGGCTATCTGAAAACGGCTGTGGCGCTGAAGTTGCCTGTGAATGTGGAGTTGGTGGCATGTGAAACCCGCATGTGGAGCATTCGTTGGTGTGGGATGCTCTCCACGCTTCATTTCAGTCCTAGGCACTCAAAGGCACTAAGCATAGAGTGTGAAAACTAAGTTTCCTTGAGAGCTGCTCAGAAGCCTGATGGTGTGTGAAGTTAGTGTGCCAAATGGAGTTGTTCTCCCACAAGAACCACTCAGCAGATCCTTCTTCAATATGCCCTTCACCAACGTGCAGTGTTGCCTTGATTGAATTAGCTCTCACACCCATATTTCCGTCTAGAACCTTTGCATTGAGGGCTATCTGAAAACGGCTGTGGCGCTGAAGTTGCCTGAGAATGTGGAGTTGGTGGCATGTGAAACCCGCATGTGGAGCATTCGTTTATGTGGGATGCTGACCAAGCTTCATTTCAGTCCTAGGCACACAAAGAGCACTAAGCCTAGAGTGTGAAAACTGAGTTTCCTTGAGAGCTGCTTGGAAGCCTGATGGTGTGTGAAGTTAGTGAGCCAAATGGAGTTGTTCTCCCACAAGAACCACTCGGCTGATCCTTCTTCAATATGCCCTTCACCAACATGCAGTGTTTCCTTGATTGAATTAGCTCTCACACCAATATTTGCGTCTAGAGCCTTTGCATTGAGGGCTATCTGAAAACGGCTGTGGCGCTGAAGTTGCCTGTGAATGTGGAGTTGGTGGCATGTGAAACCCGCATGTGGAGCATTCGTTTGTGTGGGATGCTCTACCAGGTTCATTCCTAGATAATGCACTGAAAGGGCTCCAAGCCTAGAGTGTGAAAACTGAGTTTCCTTGAGAGCTGCTTGGAAGCCTGATGGTGTGTGAAGTTAGTGAGCCAAATGGAGTTGTTCTCCCACAAGAACCACTCGGCTGATCCTTCTTCAATATGCCCTTCACCAACATGCAGTGTTTCCTTGATTGAATTAGCTCTCACACCAATATTTGCGTCTAGAGCCTTTGCATTGAGGGCTATCTGAAAACGGCTGTGGCGCTGAAGTTGCCTGTGAATGTGGAGTTGGTGGCATGTGAAACCCGCATGTGGAGCATTCGTTGGTGTGGGATGCTCTCAAAGCTTCATTTCAGTCCTAGGCACTCAAAGGCACTAAGCATAGAGTGTGAAAACTAAGTTTCCTTGAGAGCTGCTCGGAAGCCTGATGGTGTGTGAAGTTAGTGTGCCAAATGGAGTTGTTCTCCCACAAGAACCACTCAGCTGATCCTTCTTCAATATGCCCTTCACCAACATGCAGTGTTGCCTTGATTGAATTAGCTCTCACACCCATATTTCCGTCTAGAACCTTTGCATTAAGGGCTATCTGAAAACGGCTGTGGCGCTGAAGTTGCCTGAGAATGTGGAGTTGGTGGCATGTGAAACCCGCATGTGGAGCATTCGTTTATGTGGGATGCTGACCAAGCTTCATTTCAGTCCTAGGCACACAAAGAGCACTAAGCCTAGAGTGTGAAAACTGAGTTTCCTTGAGAGCTGCTTGGAAGCCTGATGGTGTGTGAAGTTAGTGAGCCAAATGGAGTTGTTCTCCCACAAGAACCACTTGGCTGATTATTCTTCAATATGCCCTTCACCAACATGCAGTGTTTCCTTGATTGAATTAGCTCTCACACCAATATTTGCGTCTAGAGCCTTTGCATTGAGGGCTATCTGAAAACGGCTGTGGCGCTGAAGGTGCCTGTGAATGTGGAGTTGGTGGCATGTGAAACCCGCATGTGGAGCATTCGTTTGTGTGGGATGCTCTACCAGGTTCATTCCTAGATAATGCACTCAAAGGGCACTAAGCCTAGAGTGTGAAAACTGAGTTTCCTTGAGAGCTGCTTGGAAGCCTGATGGTGTGTGAAGTTAGTGAGCCAAATGGAGTTGTTCTCCCACAAGAACCACTCGGCTGATCCTTCTTCAATATGTCCTTCACCCACATGCAGTGTTTCTTTTTTTTTTTTTTTAAAGATTTATTTATTTATTTATTTTTTATTACAAAGTCAGATATACTGAGAGGAGGAGAGATAGAGAGGAAGTGGAGCTGCCGGGATTAGAACCAGCAGCCATATGGGATCAAGGCGAGGACCTTAGCCACCAGGCCACGCTGGCAAGCCCCACATGCAGTGTTTCTTTGATTGAATTAGCTCTCACACCAATATTTGCGTCTAGATCCTTTGCATTGAGGGCTATCTGAAAACGGCTGTGGCGCTGAAGTTGCCCGTGAATGTGGAGTTGGTGGCATGTGAAACCCGCATGTGGAGCATTCGTTTGTGTGGGATGCTCTACCAGGTTCATTCCTAGATAATGCACTCAAAGGGCACTAAACATAGAGTGTGAAAACTGAGTTTCCTTGAGAGCTGCTTGGAAGCCTGATGGTGTGTGAAGTTAGTGAGCCAAATGGAGTTGTTCTCCCACAAGAACCACTCGGCTGATCCTTCTTCAATATGCCCTTCACCAACATGCAGTGTTTCCTTGATTGAATTAGCTCTCACACCAATATTTGCGTCTAGAGCCTTTGCATTGAGGGCTATCTGAAAACGGCTGTGGCGCTGAAGTTGCCTGAGAATGTGGAGTTGGTGGCATGTGAAACCCGCATGTGGAGCATTCGTTTATGTGGGATGCTGACCAAGCTTCATTTCAGTCCTAGGCACACAAAGAGCACTAAGCCTAGAGTGTGAAAACTGAGTTTCCTTGAGAGCTGCTTGGAAGCCTGATGGTGTGTGAAGTTAGTGAGCCAAATGGAGTTGTTCTCCCACAAGAACCACTTGGCTGATTATTCTTCAATATGCCCTTCACCAACATGCAGTGTTTCCTTGATTGAATTAGCTCTCACACCAATATTTGCGTCTAGAGCCTTTGCATTGAGGGCTATCTGAAAACGGCTGTGGCGCTGAAGGTGCCTGTGAATGTGGAGTTGGTGGCATGTGAAACCCGCATGTGGAGCATTCGTTTGTGTGGGATGCTCTACCAGGTTCATTCCTAGATAATGCACTCAAAGGGCACTAAGCCTAGAGTGTGAAAACTGAGTTTCCTTGAGAGCTGCTTGGAAGCCTGATGGTGTGTGAAGTTAGTGAGCCAAATGGAGTTGTTCTCCCACAAGAACCACTCGGCTGATCCTTCTTCAATATGTCCTTCACCCACATGCAGTGTTTCTTTGATTGAATTAGCTCTCACACCAATATTTGCGTCTAGAGCCTTTGCATTGAGGGCTATCTGAAAACGGCTGTGGCGCTGAAGTTGCCCGTGAATGTGGAGTTGGTGGCATGTGAAACCCGCATGTGGAGCATTCGTTTGTGTGGGATGCTCTACCAGGTTCATTCCTAGATAATGCACTCAAAGGGCACTAAACATAGAGTGTGAAAACTGAGTTTCCTTGAGAGCTGCTTGGAAGCCTGATGGTGTGTGAAGTTAGTGAGCCAAATGGAGTTGTTCTCCCACAAGAACCACTCGGCTGATCCTTCTTCAATATGCCCTTCACCAACATGCAGTGTTTCCTTGATTGAATTAGCTCTCACACCAATATTTGCGTCTAGAGCCTTTGCATTGAGGGCTATCTGAAAACGGCTGTGGCGCTGAAGTTGCCTGTGAATGTGGAGTTGGTGGCATGTGAAACCCGCATGTGGAGCATTCGTTTATGTGGGATGCTCTACCAGGTTCATTTCAGTCCTGGGCCATACAAAGGGCACTAAGCATAGAGTGTGAAAACTGAGTTTCCTTGAGAGCTGCTTGGAAGCCTGATGGTGTGTGAAGTTAGTGAGCCAAATGGAGTTGTTCTCCCACAAGAACCACTCGGCTGATCCTTCTTCAATATGCCCTTCACCAACATGCAGTGTTTCCTTGATTGAATTAGCTCTCACACCAATATTTGCGTCTAGAGCCTTTGCATTGAGGGCTATCTGAAAACGGCTGTGGCGCTGAAGTTGCCTGTGAATGTGGAGTTGGTGGCATGTGAAACCCGCATGTGGAGCATTCGTTTATGTGGGATGCTGACCAAGCTTCATTTCAGTCCTAGGCACACAAAGAGCACTAAGCATAGAGTGTGAAAACTGAGTTTCCTTGAGAGCTGCTTGGAAGCCTGATGGTGTGTGACGTTAGTGAGCCAAATGGAGTTGTTCTCCCACAAGAACCACTCGGCTGATCCTTCTTCAATATGCCCTTCACCAACATGCAGTGTTTCCTTGATTGAATTAGCTCTCACACCAATATTTGCGTCTAGAGCCTTTGCATTGAGGGCTATCTGAAAACGGCTGTGGCGCTGAAGTTGCCTGTGAATGTGGAGTTGGTGGCATGTGAAACCCGCATGTGGAGCATTCGTTTATGTGGGATGCTGACCAAGCTTCATTTCAGTCCTAGGCACACAAAGAGCACTAAGCATAGAGTGTGAAAACTGAGTTTCCTTGAGAGCTGCTTGGAAGCCTGATGGTGTGTGAAGTTAGTGAGCCAAATGGAGTTGTTCTCCCACAAGAACCACTCGGCTGATCCTTCTTCAATATGCCCTTCACCAACATGCAGTGTTTCCTTGATTGAATTAGCTCTCACACCAATATTTGCGTCTAGAGCCTTTGCATTGAGGGCTATCTGAAAACGGCTGTGGCGCTGAAGTTGCCTGTGAATGTGGAGTTGGTGGCATGTGAAACCCGCATGTGGAGCATTCGTTTGTGTGGGATGCTCTACCAGGTTCATTCCTAGATAATGCACTCAAAGGGCACTAAGCATAGAGTGTGAAAACTGAGTTTGCTTGTGAGCTGCTTGGAAGCCTGATGGTGTGTGAAGTTAGTGAGCCAAATGGAGTTGTTCTCCCACAAGAACCACTCGGCTGGTCCTTCTTCAATATGCCCTTCACCAACATGCAGTGTTTCCTTGATTGAATTAGCTCTCACACCAATATTTGCGTCTAGAGCCTTTGCATTGAGGGCTATCTGAAAACGGCTGTGGCGCTGAAGTTGCCTGTGAATGTGGAGTTGGTGGCATGTGAAACCCGCATGTGGAGCATTCGTTTGTGTGGGATGCTCTACCAGGTTCATTCCTAGATAATGCACTCAAAGGGCACTAAGCATAGAGTGTGAAAACTGAGTTTCCTTGAGAGCTGCTTGGAAGCCTGATGGTGTGTGAAGTTAGTGAGCCAAATGGAGTTGTTCTCCCACAAGAACCACTCGGCTGATCCTTCTTCAATATGCCCTTCACCAACATGCAGTGTTTCCTTGATTGAATTAGCTCTCACACCAATATTTGCGTCTAGAGCCTTTGCATTGAGGGCTATCTGAAAACGGCTGTGGCGCTGAAGTTGCCTGTGAATGTGGAGTTGGTGGCATGTGAAACCCGCATGTGGAGCATTCGTTTGTGTGGGATGCTGACCAAGCTTCATTTCATTCCTAGGCACACAAAGAGCACTAAGCATAGAGTGTGAAAACTGAGTTTCCTTGAGAGCTGCTTGGAAGCCTGATGGTGTGTGAAGTTAGTGAGCCAAATGGAGTTGTTCTCCCACAAGAACCACTCGGCTGATCCTTCTTCAATATGCCCTTCACCAACATGCAGTGTTTCCTTGATTGAATTAGCTCTCACACCAATATTTGCATCTAGAGCCTTTGCATTGAGGGCTATCTGAAAACGGCTGTGGCGCTGAAGTTGCCTGTGAATGTGGAGTTGGTGGCATGTGAAACCCGCATGTGGAGCATTCGTTTGTGTGGGATGCTCTACCAGGTTCATTCCTAGATAATGCACTCAAAGGGCACTAAGCATAGAGTGTGAAAACTGAGTTTCCTTGAGAGCTGCTTGGAAGCCTGATGGTGTGTGAAGTTAGTGAGCCAAATGGAGTTGTTCTCCCACAAGAACCACTCGGCTGATCCTTCTTCAATATGGCCTTCACCAACATGCAGTGTTTCCTTGATTGAATTAGCTCTCACACCAATATTTGCGTCTAGAGCCTTTGCATTGAGGGCTATCTGAAAACGGCTGTGGCGCTGAAGTTGCCTGTGAAGGTGGAGTTGGTGGCATGTGAAACCCGCATGTGGAGCATTCGTTTGTGTGGGATGCTGACCAAGCTTCATTTCATTCCTAGGCACGCAAAGAGCACTAAGCATAGAGTGTGAAAACTGAGTTTCCTTGAGAGCTGCTTGGAAGCCTGATGGTGTGTGAAGTTAGTGAGCCAAATGGAGTTGTTCTCCCACAAGAACCACTCGGCTGATCCTTCTTCAATATGCCCTTCACCAACATGCAGTGTTTCCTTGATTGTATTAGCTCTCACAGCAATATTTGCATCTAGAGCCTTTGCATTGAGGGCTATCCGAAAACGGCTGTGGCGCTGAAGTTGCCTGTAAATGTGGAGTTGGTGGCATGTGAAATCCGCATGTGGAGCATTCATTTGTGTGGGATGCTCTACCAGGTTCATTTCAGTCCTAGCCATACAAAGGGCACTAAGCATAGAGTGTGAAAACTGAGTTCCTTGAGAGCTGCTTGGAAGCCTGATGGTGTGTGAAGTTAGTGAGCCAAATGGAGTTGTTCTCCCACAAGAACCACTCGGCTGATCTTTCTTCAATATGCCCTTCACCAACATGCAGTGTTTCCTTGATTGAATTAGCTCTCACACCAATATTTGCGTCTAGAGCCTTTGCATTGAGGGCTATCTGAAAACGGCTGTGGCGCTGAAGTTGCCTGTGAATGTGGAGTTGGTGGCATGTGATACCCGCATGTGGAGCATTCGTTTGTGTGGGATGCTCTACCAGGTTCATTTCAGTCCTAGCCATACAAAGGGCACTAAGCATAGAGTGTGAAAACTGAGTTTCCTTGAGAGCTGCTTGGAAGCCTGATGGTGTGTGAAGTTAGTGAGCCAAATGGAGTTGTTCTCCCACAAGAACCACTCGGCTGATCCTTCTTCAATATGCCCTTCACCAACATGCATTGTTTCCTTGATTGAATTAGCTCTCACACCAATATTTGCGTCTAGAGCCTTTGCATTGAGGGCTATCTGAAAACGGCTGTGGCGCTGAAGTTGCCTGTGAATGTGGAGTTGGTGGCATGTGAAACCCGCATGTGGAGCATTCGTTTGTGTGGGATGCTGACCAAGCTTCATTTCATTCCTAGGCACACAAAGAGCACTAAGCATAGAGTGTGAAAACTGAGTTTCCTTGAGAGCTGCTTGGAAGCCTGATGGTGTGTGAAGTTAGTGAGCCAAATGGAGTTGTTCTCCCACAAGAACCACTCGGCTGATCCTTCTTCAATATGCCCTTCACCAACATGCAGTGTTTCCTTGATTGAATTAGCTCTCACACCAATATTTGCATCTAGAGCCTTTGCATTGAGGGCTATCTGAAAACGGCTGTGGCGCTGAAGTTGCCTGTGAATGTGGAGTTGGTGGCATGTGAAACCCGCATGTGGAGCATTCGTTTGTGTGGGATGCTCTACCAGGTTCATTCCTAGATAATGCACTCAAAGGGCACTAAGCATAGAGTGTGAAAACTGAGTTTCCTTGAGAGCTGCTTGGAAGCCTGATGGTGTGTGAAGTTAGTGAGCCAAATGGAGTTGTTCTCCCACAAGAACCACTCGGCTGATCCTTCTTCAATATGGCCTTCACCAACATGCAGTGTTTCCTTGATTGAATTAGCTCTCACACCAATATTTGCGTCTAGAGCCTTTGCATTGAGGGCTATCTGAAAACGGCTGTGGCGCTGAAGTTGCCTGTGAAGGTGGAGTTGGTGGCATGTGAAACCCGCATGTGGAGCATTCGTTTGTGTGGGATGCTGACCAAGCTTCATTTCATTCCTAGGCACGCAAAGAGCACTAAGCATAGAGTGTGAAAACTGAGTTTCCTTGAGAGCTGCTTGGAAGCCTGATGGTGTGTGAAGTTAGTGAGCCAAATGGAGTTGTTCTCCCACAAGAACCACTCGGCTGATCCTTCTTCAATATGCCCTTCACCAACATGCAGTGTTTCCTTGATTGAATTAGCTCTCACACCAATATTTGCGTCTAGAGCCTTTGCATTGAGGGCTATCCGAAAACGGCTGTGGCGCTGAAGTTGCCTGTAAATGTGGAGTTGGTGGCATGTGAAATCCGCATGTGGAGCATTCATTTGTGTGGGATGCTCTACCAGGTTCATTTCAGTCCTAGCCATACAAAGGGCACTAAGCATAGAGTGTGAAAACTGAGTTCCTTGAGAGCTGCTTGGAAGCCTGATGGTGTGTGAAGTTAGTGAGCCAAATGGAGTTGTTCTCCCACAAGAACCACTCGGCTGATCTTTCTTCAATATGCCCTTCACCAACATGCAGTGTTTCCTTGATTGAATTAGCTCTCACACCAATATTTGCGTCTAGAGCCTTTGCACTGAGGGCTATCTGAAAACGGCTGTGGCGCTGAAGTTGCCTATGAATGTGGAGTTGGTGGCATGTGAAACCCGCATGTGGAGCATTCGTTTGTGTGGGATGCTCTACCAGGTTCATTCCTAGATAATGCACTCAAAGGACACTAAGCATAGAGTGTGAAAACTGAGTTTCCTTGAGAGCTGCTTGGAAGCCTGATGGTGTGTGAAGTTAGTGAGCCAAATGGAGTTGTTCTCCCACAAGAACCACTCGGCTGATCCTTCTTCAATATGCCCTTCACCCACATGCAGTGTTTCTTTGATTGAATTAGCTCTCACACCAATATTTGCGTCTAGAGCCTTTGCATTGAGGGCTATCTGAAAACGGCTGTGGCGCTGAAGTTGCCTGTGAATGTGGAGTTGGTGGCATGTGAAACCCGCATGTGGAGCATTCGTTTGTGTGGAATGCTGACCAAGTTTCATTTCAGTCCTAGGCACACAAAGAGCACTAAGCATAGAGTGTGAAAACTGAGTTTCCTTGAGAGCTGCTTGGAAGCCTGATGGTGTGTGAAGTTAGTGAGCCAAATGGAGTTGTTCTCCCACAAGAACCACTCGGCTGATCCTTCTTCATTATGCCCTTCACCAACATGCAGTGTTTCCTTGATTGAATTAGCTCTCACACCAATATTTGCGTCTAGAGCCTTTGCCTTGAGGGATATCTGAAAACGGCTGTGGCGCTGAATTTGCCTGTGAATGTGGAGTTGGTGGCATGTGAAACCCGCATGTGGAGCATTCGTTTGGGTGAGAAGCTCTACCAAGCTTCATTTCAGGACAATGCACTGAAAGGGCATTAAGCATAGAGTGTGAAAACTGAGTTTCCTTGAGAGCTGCTTGGAAGCCTGATGGTGTGTGAAGTTAGTGAGCCAAATGGAGTTGTTCTCCCACAAGAACCACTCGGCTGATCCTTCTTTAATATGCCCTTCACCAACATGCAGTGTTTCCTTGATTGAATTAGCTCTCACACCAATATTTGCGTCTAGAGCCTTTGCATTGAGGGCTATCTGAAAACGGCTGTGGCGCTGAAGTTGCCTGTGAATGTGGAGTTGGTGGCATGTGAAACCCGCATGTGGAGCATTCGTTTGTGTGGGATGCTCTACCAGGTTCATTCCTAGATAATGCACTCAAAGGGCACTAAGCATAGAGTGTGAAAACTGAGTTTCCTTGAGAGCTGCTTGGAAGCCTGATGGTGTGTGAAGTTAGTGAGCCAAATGGAGTTGTTCTCCCACAAGAACCACTCGGCTGATCCTTCTTCAATATGCCCTTCACCAACATGCAGTGTTTAATTGATTGAATTAGCTCTCACACCAATATTTGCGTCTAGAGCCTTTGCATTGAGGGCTATCTGAAAACGGCTGTGGCGCTGAAGTTGCCTGTGAATGTGGAGTTGGTGGCATGTGAAACCCGCATGTGGAGCATTCGTTTGTGTGGGATGCTCTACCAGGTTCATTTCAGTCCTAGCCATACAAAGGGCACTAAGCATAGAGTGTGAAAACTGAGTTTCCTTGAGAGCTGCTTGGAAGCCTGATGGTGTGTGAAGTTAGTGAGCCAAATGGAGTTGTTCTCCCACAAGAACCACTCGGCTGATCCTTCTTCAATATGCCCTTCACCAACATGCAGTGTTTCCTTGATTGAATTAGCTCTCACACCAATATTTGCGTCTAGAGCCTTTGCATTGAGGGCTATCTGAAAACGGCTGTGGCGCTGAAGTTGCCTGTGAATGTGGAGTTGGTGGCATGTGAAACCCGCATGTGGAGCATTCGTTTGTGTGGGATGCTGACCAAGCTTCATTTCATTCCTAGGCACACAAAGAGCACTAAGCATAGAGTGTGAAAACTGAGTTTCCTTGAGAGCTGCTTGGAAGCCTGATGGCGTGTGAAGTTAGTGAGCCAAATGGAGTTGTTCTCCCACAAGAACCACTCGGCTGATCCTTCTTCAATATGGCCTTCACCAACATGCAGTGTTTCCTTGATTGAATTAGCTCTCACACCAATATTTGCGTCTAGAGCCTTTGCATTGAGGCCTATCTGAAAACGGCTGTGGCGCTGAAGTTGCCTGTGAATGTGGAGTTGGTGGCATGTGAAACCCGCATGTGGAGCATTCGTTTGTGTGGGATGCTCTACCAGGTTCATTCCTAGATAATGCACTCAAAGGGCACTAAGCCTAGAGTGTGAAAACTGAGTTTCCTTGAGAGCTGCTTGGAAGCCTGATGGTGTGTGAAGTTAGTGAGCCAAATGGAGTTGTTCTCCCACAAGAACCACTTGGCTGATCCTTCTTCAATATGCCCTTCACCAACATGCAGTGTTTCCTTGATTGAATTAGCTCTCACACCAATATTTGCGTCTAGAGCCTTTGCATTGAGGGCTATCTGAAAACGGCTGTGGCGCTGAAGTTGCCTGTGAATGTGGAGTTGGTGGCATGTGAAACCCGCATGTGGAGCATTCGTTTGTGTGGGATGCTCTACCAGGTTCATTTCAGTCCTAGCCATACAAAGGGCACTAAGCATAGAGTGTGAAAACTGAGTTTCCTTGAGAGCTGCTTGGAAGCCTGATGGTGTGTGAAGTTAGTGAGCCAAATGGAGTTGTTCTCCCACAAGAACCACTCGGCTGATCCTTCTTCAATATGCCCTTCACCAACATGCAGTGTTTCCTTGATTGAATTAGCTCTCACACCAATATTTGCGTCTAGAGCCTTTGCATTGAGGGCTATCTGAAAACGGCTGTGGCGCTGAAGTTGCCTGTGAATGTGGAGTTGGTGGCATGGGAAACCCGCATGTGGAGCATTCGTTTGTGTGGGATGCTCTACCAGGTTCATTCCTAGATAATGCACTCAAAGGGCACTAAGCATAGAGTGTGAAAACTGAGTTTCCTTGAGAGCTGCTTGGAAGCCTGATGGTGTGTGAAGTTAGTGAGCCAAATGGAGTTGTTCTCCCACAAGAACCACTCGGCTGATCCTTCTTCAATATGCCCTTCACCAACATGCAGTGTTTCCTTGATTGAATTAGCTCTCACACCAATATTTGCGTCTAGAGCCTTTGCATTGAGGGCTATCTGAAAACGGCTGTGGCGCTGAAGTTGCCTGTGAATGTGGAGTTGGTGGCATGTGAAACCCGCATGTGGAGCATTCGTTTGTGTGGGATGCTGACCAAGCTTCATTTCATTCCTAGGCACACAAAGAGCACTAAGCATAGAGTGTGAAAACTGAGTTTCCTTGAGAGCTGCTTGGAAGCCTGATGGTGTGTGAAGTTAGTGAGCCAAATGGAGTTGTTCTCCCACAAGAACCACTCGGCTTATCCTTCTTCAATATGCCCTTCACCAACATGCAGTGTTTCCTTGATTGTATTAGCTCTCACAGCAATATTTGCATCTAGAGCCTTTGCATTGAGGGCTATCCGAAAACGGCTGTGGCGCTGAAGTTGCCTGTAAATGTGGAGTTGGTGGCATGTGAAATCCGCATGTGGAGCATTCATTTGTGTGGGATGCTCTACCAGGTTCATTTCAGTCCTAGCCATACAAAGGGCACTAAGCATAGAGTGTGAAAACTGAGTTTCCTTGAGAGCTGCTTGGAAGCCTGATGGTGTGTGAAGTTAGTGAGCCAAATGGAGTTGTTCTCCCACAAGAACCACTCGGCTGATCCTTCTTCAATATGCCCTTCACCAACATGCAGTGTTTCCTTGATTGAATTAGCTCTCACACCAATATTTGCGTCTAGAGCCTTTGCATTGAGGGCTATCTGAAAACGGCTGTGGCGCTGAAGTTGCCTGTGAATGTGGAGTTGGTGGCATGTGAAACCCGCATGTGGAGCATTCGTTTGTGTGGGATGCTCTACCAGGTTCATTTCAGTCCTAGCCATACAAAGGGCACTAAGCATAGAGTGTGAAAACTGAGTTTGCTTGAGAGCTGCTTGGAAGCCTGATGGTGTGTGAAGTTAGTGAGCCAAATGGAGTTGTTCTCCCACAAGAACCACTCGGCTGATCCTTCTTCAATATGCCCTTCACCAACATGCAGTGTTTCCTTGATTGAATTAGCTCTCACACCAATATTTGCGTCTAGAGCCTTTGCATTGAGGGCTATCTGAAAACGGCTGTGGCGCTGAAGTTGCCTGTGAATGTGGAGTTGGTGGCATGTGAAACCCGCATGTGGAGCATTCGTTTGTGTGGGATGCTCTACCAGGTTCATTCCTAGATAATGCACTCAAAGGGCACTAAGCATAGAGTGTGAAAACTGAGTTTGCTTGAGAGCTGCTTGGAAGCCTGATGGTGTGTGAAGTTAGTGAGCCAAATGGAGTTGTTCTCCCACAAGAACCACTCGGCTGATCCTTCTTCAATATGCCCTTCACCAACATGCAGTGTTTCCTTGATTGAATTAGCTCTCACACCAATATTTGCGTCTAGAGCCTTTGCATTGAGGGCTATCTGAAAACGGCTGTGGCGCTGAAGTTGCCTGTGAATGTGGAGTTGGTGGCATGTGAAACCCGCATGTGGAGCATTCGTTTGTGTGGGATGCTCTACCAGGTTCATTCCTAGATAATGCACTCAAAGGGCACTAAGCATAGAGTGTGAAAACTGAGTTTCCTTGAGAGCTGCTTGGAAGCCTGATGGTGTGTGAAGTTAGTGAGCCAAATGGAGTTGTTCTCCCACAAGAACCACTCGGCTGATCCTTCTTCAATATGCCCTTCACCAACATGCAGTGTTTCCTTGATTGAATTAGCTCTCACACCAATATTTGCATCTAGAGCCTTTGCATTGAGGGCTATCTGAAAACGGCTGTGGCGCTGAAGTTGCCTGTGAATGTGGAGTTGGTGGCATGTGAAACCCGCATGTGGAGCATTCGTTTGTGTGGGATGCTCTACCAGGTTCATTTCAGTCCTAGCCATACAAAGGGCACTAAGCATAGAGTGTGAAAACTGAGTTTCCTTGAGAGCTGCTTGGAAGCCTGATGGTGTGTAAAGTTAGTGAGCCAAATGGAGTTGTTCTCCCACAAGAACCACTCGGCTGATCCTTCTTCAATATGCCCTTCACCAACATGCAGTGTTTCCTTGATTGAATTAGCTCTCACACCAATATTTGCGTCTAGAGCCTTTGCATTGAGGGCTATCTGAAAACGGCTGTGGCGCTGAAGTTGCCTGTGAATGTGGAGTTGGTGGCATGTGAAACCCGCATGTGGAGCATTCGTTTGTGTGGGATGCTGACCAAGCTTCATTTCATTCCTAGGCACGCAAAGATCACTAAGCATAGAGTGTGAAAACTGAGTTTCCTTGAGAGCTGCTTGGAAGCCTGATGGTGTGTGAAGTTAGTGAGCCAAATGGAGTTGTTCTCCCACAAGAACCACTCGGCTTATCCTTCTTCAATATGCCCTTCACCAACATGCAGTGTTTCCTTGATTGTATTAGCTCTCACACCAATATTTGCATCTAGAGCCTTTGCATTGAGGGCTATCCGAAAACGGCTGTGGCGCTGAAGTTGCCTGTAAATGTGGAGTTGGAGGCATGTGAAATCCGCATGTGGAGCATTCATTTGTGTGGGATGCTCTACCAGGTTCATTTCAGTCCTAGCCATACAAAGGGCACTAAGCATAGAGTGTGAAAACTGAGTTTCCTTGAGAGCTGCTTGGAAGCCTGATGGTGTGTGAAGTTAGTGAGCCAAATGGAGTTGTTCTCCCACAAGAACCACTCGACTGATCCTTCTTCAATATGCCCTTCACCAACATGCAGTGTTTCCTTGATTGAATTAGCTCTCACACCAATATTTGCGTCTAGAGCCTTTGCATTGAGGGCTATCTGAAAACGGCTGTGGCGCTGAAGTTGCCTGTGAATGTGGAGTTGGTGGCATGTGAAACCCGCATGTGGAGCATTCGTTTGTGTGGGATGCTGACCAAGCTTCATTTCAGTCCTAGGCACACAAAGAGCACTAAGCCTAGAGTGTGAAAACTGAGTTTCCTTGAGAGCTGCTTGGAAGCCTGATGGTGTGTGAAGTTAGTGAGCCAAATGGAGTTGTTCTCCCACAAGAACCACTCGGCTGATCCTTCTTCAATATGCCCTTCACCAACATGCAGTGTTTCCTTGATTGAATTAGCTCTCACACCAATATTTGCGTCTAAAGCCTTTGCATTGAGGGCTATCTGAAAACGGCTGTGGCGCTGAAGTTGCCTGTGAATGTGGAGTTGGTGGCATGTGAAACCCGCATGTGGAGCATTCGTTTGTGTGGGATGCTCTACCAGGTTCATTCCTAGATAATGCACTCAAAGGGCACTAAGCATAGAGTGTGAAAACTGAGTTTCCTTGAGAGCTGCTTGGAAGCCTGATGGTGTGTGAAGTTAGTGAGCCAAATGGAGTTGTTCTCCCACAAGAACCACTCGGCTGATCCTTCTTCAATATGCCCTTCACCAACATGCAGTGTTTCCTTGATTGAATTAGCTCTCACACCAATATTTGCGTCTAGAGCCTTTGCATTGAGGGCTATCTGAAAACGGCTGTGGCGCTGAAGTTGCCTGTGAATGTGGAGTTGGTGGCATGTGAAACCCGCATGTGGAGCATTCGTTTGTGTGGGATGCTCTACCAGGTTCATTTCAGTCCTAGCCATACAAAGGGCACTAAGCATAGAGTGTGAAAACTGAGTTTCCTTGAGAGCTGCTTGGAAGCCTGATGGTGTGTGAAGTTAGTGAGCCAAATGGAGTTGTTCTCCCACAAGAACCACTCGGCTGATCCTTCTTCAATATGCCCTTCACCAACATGCAGTGTTTCCTTGATTGAATTAGCTCTCACACCAATATTTGCGTCTAGAGCCTTTGCATTGAGGGCTATCTGAAAACGGCTGTGGCGCTGAAGTTGCCTGTGAATGTGGAGTTGGTGGCATGTGAAACCCGCATGTGGAGCATTCGTTTGTGTGGGATGCTGACCAAGCTTCATTTCATTCCTAGGCACGCAAAGATCACTAAGCATAGAGTGTGAAAACTGAGTTTCCTTGAGAGCTGCTTGGAAGCCTGATGGTGTGTGAAGTTAGTGAGCCAAATGGAGTTGTTCTCCCACAAGAACCACTCGGCTTATCCTTCTTCAATATGCCCTTCACCAACATGCAGTGTTTCCTTGATTGTATTAGCTCTCACACCAATATTTGCATCTAGAGCCTTTGCATTGAGGGCTATCCGAAAACGGCTGTGGCGCTGAAGTTGCCTGTAAATGTGGAGTTGGAGGCATGTGAAATCCGCATGTGGAGCATTCATTTGTGTGGGATGCTCTACCAGGTTCATTTCAGTCCTAGCCATACAAAGGGCACTAAGCATAGAGTGTGAAAACTGAGTTTCCTTGAGAGCTGCTTGGAAGCCTGATGGTGTGTGAAGTTAGTGAGCCAAATGGAGTTGTTCTCCCACAAGAACCACTCGACTGATCCTTCTTCAATATGCCCTTCACCAACATGCAGTGTTTCCTTGATTGAATTAGCTCTCACACCAATATTTGCGTCTAGAGCCTTTGCATTGAGGGCTATCTGAAAACGGCTGTGGCGCTGAAGTTGCCTGTGAATGTGGAGTTGGTGGCATGTGAAACCCGCATGTGGAGCATTCGTTTGTGTGGGATGCTGACCAAGCTTCATTTCAGTCCTAGGCACACAAAGAGCACTAAGCCTAGAGTGTGAAAACTGAGTTTCCTTGAGAGCTGCTTGGAAGCCTGATGGTGTGTGAAGTTAGTGAGCCAAATGGAGTTGTTCTCCCACAAGAACCACTCGGCTGATCCTTCTTCAATATGCCCTTCACCAACATGCAGTGTTTCCTTGATTGAATTAGCTCTCACACCAATATTTGCGTCTAAAGCCTTTGCATTGAGGGCTATCTGAAAACGGCTGTGGCGCTGAAGTTGCCTGTGAATGTGGAGTTGGTGGCATGTGAAACCCGCATGTGGAGCATTCGTTTGTGTGGGATGCTCTACCAGGTTCATTCCTAGATAATGCACTCAAAGGGCACTAAGCATAGAGTGTGAAAACTGAGTTTCCTTGAGAGCTGCTTGGAAGCCTGATGGTGTGTGAAGTTAGTGAGCCAAATGGAGTTGTTCTCCCACAAGAACCACTCGGCTGATCCTTCTTCAATATGCCCTTCACCAACATGCAGTGTTTCCTTGATTGAATTAGCTCTCACACCAATATTTGCGTCTAGAGCCTTTGCATTGAGGGCTATCTGAAAACGGCTGTGGCGCTGAAGTTGCCTGTGAATGTGGAGTTGGTGGCATGTGAAACCCGCATGTGGAGCATTCGTTTGTGTGGGATGCTGACCAAGCTTCATTTCATTCCTAGGCACGCAAAGATCACTAAGCATAGAGTGTGAAAACTGAGTTTCCTTGAGAGCTGCTTGGAAGCCTGATGGTGTGTGAAGTTAGTGAGCCAAATGGAGTTGTTCTCCCACAAGAACCACTCGGCTTATCCTTCTTCAATATGCCCTTCACCAACATGCAGTGTTTCCTTGATTGTATTAGCTCTCACACCAATATTTGCATCTAGAGCCTTTGCATTGAGGGCTATCCGAAAACGGCTGTGGCGCTGAAGTTGCCTGTAAATGTGGAGTTGGAGGCATGTGAAATCCGCATGTGGAGCATTCATTTGTGTGGGATGCTCTACCAGGTTCATTTCAGTCCTAGCCATACAAAGGGCACTAAGCATAGAGTGTGAAAACTGAGTTTCCTTGAGAGCTGCTTGGAAGCCTGATGGTGTGTGAAGTTAGTGAGCCAAATGGAGTTGTTCTCCCACAAGAACCACTCGACTGATCCTTCTTCAATATGCCCTTCACCAACATGCAGTGTTTCCTTGATTGAATTAGCTCTCACACCAATATTTGCGTCTAGAGCCTTTGCATTGAGGGCTATCTGAAAACGGCTGTGGCGCTGAAGTTGCCTGTGAATGTGGAGTTGGTGGCATGTGAAACCCGCATGTGGAGCATTCGTTTGTGTGGGATGCTGACCAAGCTTCATTTCAGTCCTAGGCACACAAAGAGCACTAAGCCTAGAGTGTGAAAACTGAGTTTCCTTGAGAGCTGCTTGGAAGCCTGATGGTGTGTGAAGTTAGTGAGCCAAATGGAGTTGTTCTCCCACAAGAACCACTCGGCTGATCCTTCTTCAATATGCCCTTCACCAACATGCAGTGTTTCCTTGATTGAATTAGCTCTCACACCAATATTTGCGTCTAAAGCCTTTGCATTGAGGGCTATCTGAAAACGGCTGTGGCGCTGAAGTTGCCTGTGAATGTGGAGTTGGTGGCATGTGAAACCCGCATGTGGAGCATTCGTTTGTGTGGGATGTTCTACCAGGTTCATTCCTAGATAATGCACTCAAAGGGCACTAAGCATAGAGTGTGAAAACTGAGTTTCCTTGAGAGCTGCTTGGAAGCCTGATGGTGTGTGAAGTTAGTGAGCCAAATGGAGTTGTTCTCCCACAAGAACCACTCGGCTGATCCTTCTTCAATATGCCCTTCACCAACATGCAGTGTTTCCTTGATTGAATTAGCTCTCACACCAATATTTGCATCTAGAGCCTTTGCATTGAGGGCTATCTGAAAACGGCTGTGGCGCTGAAGTTGCCTGTAAATGTGGAGTTGGTGGCATGTGAAACCCGCATGTGGAGCATACGTTGGTGTGGGATGCTCTACCAGGTTCATTTCAGTCCTAGCCATACAAAGGGCACTAAGCATAGAGTGTGAAAACTGAGTTTCCTTGAGAGCTGCTTGGAAGCCTGATGGTGTGTGAAGTTAGTGAGCCAAATGGTGTTGTTCTCCCACAAGAACCACTCGGCTGATCCTTCTTCAATGTGCCCTTCACCAACATGCAGTGTTTCCTTGATTGAATTAGCTCTCACACCAATATTTGCGTCTAGAGCCTTTGCATTGAGGGCTATCTGAAAACGGCTGTGGTGCTGAAGTTGCCTGTGAATGTGGAGTTGGTGGCATGTGAAACCCGCATGTGGAGCATTCGTTTGTGTGGGATGCTCTACCAGGTTCATTCCTAGATAATGCACTCAAAGGGCACTAAGCATAGAGTGTGAAAACTGAGTTTGCTTGAGAGCTGCTTGGAAGCCTGATGGTGTGTGAAGTTAGTGAGCCAAATGGAGTTGTTCTCCCACAAGAACCACTCGGCTGATCCTTCTTCAATATGCCCTTCACCAACATGCAGTGTTTCCTTGATTGAATTAGCTCTCACACCAATATTTGCGTCTAGAGCCTTTGCATTGAGGGCTATCTGAAAACGGCTGTGGCGCTGAAGTTGCCTGTGAATGTGGAGTTGGTGGCATGTGAAACCCGCATGTGGAGCATTCATTTGTGTGGGATGCTCTACCAGGTTCATTTCAGTCCTAGCCATACAAAGGGCACTAAGCATAGAGTGTGAAAACTGAGTTTCCTTGAGAGCTGCTTGGAAGCCTGATGGTGTGTGAAGTTAGTGAGCCAAATGGAGTTGTTCTCCCACAAGAACCACTCGGCTGATCCTTCTTCAATATGCCCTTCACCAACATGCAGTGTTTCCTTGATTGAATTAGCTCTCACACCAATATTTGCGTCTAGAGCCTTTGCATTGAGGGCTATCTGAAAACGGCTGTGGCGCTGAAGTTGCCTGTGAATGTGGAGTTGGTGGCATGTGAAACCCGCATGTGGAGCATTCGTTTGTGTGGGATGCTCTACCAGGTTCATTCCTAGATAATGCACTCAAAGGGCACTAAGCATAGAGTGTGAAAACTGAGTTTCCTTGAGAGCTGCTTGGAAGCCTGATGGTGTGTGAAGTTAGTGAGCCAAATGGAGTTGTTCTCCCACAAGAACCACTCGGCTGATCCTTCTTCAATATGCCCTTCACCAACATGCAGTGTTTCCTTGATTGTATTAGCTCTCACACCAATATTTGCATCTAGAGCCTTTGCATTGAGGGCTATCTGAAAACGGCTGTGGCGCTGAAGCTGCCTGTAAATGTGGAGTTGGTGGCATGTGAATTCCGCATGTGGAGCATTCGTTTGTGTGGGATGCTCTACCAGGTTCATTTCAGTCCTAGCCATACAAAGGGCACTAAGCATAGAGTGTGAAAACTGAGTTTCCTTGAGAGCTGCTTGGAAGCCTGATGGTGTGTGAAGTTAGTGAGCCAAATGGAGTTGTTCTCCCACAAGAACCACTCGGCTGATCCTTCTTCAATATGCCCTTCACCAACATGCAGTGTTTCCTTGATTGAATTGGCTCTCACACCAATATTTGCGTCTAGAGCCTTTGCATTGAGGGCTATCTGAAAACGGCTGTGGCGCTGAAGTTCCCTGTGAATGTGGAGTTGGTGGCATGTGAAACCCGCATGTGGAGCATTCGTTTGTGTGGGATGCTCTACCAGGTTCATTCCTAGATCATGCACTCAAAGGGCACTAAGCATAGAGTGTGAAAACTGAGTTTCCTTGAGAGCTGCTTGGAAGCCTGATGGTGTGTGAAGTTAGTGAGCCAAATGGAGTTGTTCTCCCACAAGAACCACTCGGCTGATCCTTCTTCAATATGCCCTGCACCAACATGCAGTGTTGCCTTGATTGAATTAGCTCTCACACCAATATTTGCGTCTAGAGCCTTTGCATTGAGGGCTATCTGAAAACGGCTGTGGCGCTGAAGTTGCCTGTGAATGTGGAGTTGGTGGCATGTGAAACCCGCATGTGGAGCATTCGTTTGTGTGGGATGCTCTACCAGGTTCATTCCTAGATCATGCACTCAAAGGGCACTAAGCATAGAGTGTGAAAACTGAGTTTCCTTGAGAGCTGCTTGGAAGCCTGATGGTGTGTGAAGTTAGTGAGCCAAATGGAGTTGTTCTCCCACAAGAACCACTCGGCTGATCCTTCTTCAATATGCCCTTCGCCAACATGCATTGTTTCCTTGATTGAATTAGCTCTCACACCAATATTTGCGTCTAGAGCCTTTGCATTGAGGGCTATCTGAAAACGGCTGTGGCGCTGAAGTTGCCTGTGAATGTGGAGTTGGTGGCATGTGAAACCCGCATGTGGAGCATTCGTTTGTGTGGGATGCTCTACCAGGTTCATTCCTAGATAATGCACTCAAAGGGCACTAAGCATAGAGTGTGAAAACTGAGTTTGCTTGAGAGCTGCTTGGAAGCCTGATGGTGTGTGAAGTTAGTGAGCCAAATGGAGTTGTTCTCCCACAAGAACCACTCGGCAGATCCTTCTTCAATATGCCCTTCACCAACATGCAGTGTTTCCTTGATTGAATTAGCTCTCACACCAATATTTGCGTCTAGAGCCTTTGCATTGAGGGCTATCTGAAAACGGCTGTGGCGCTGAAGTTGCCTGTGAATGTGGAGTTGGTGGCATGTGAAACCCGCATGTGGAGCATTCGTTTGTGTGGGATGCTCTACCAGGTTCATTCCTAGATCATGCACTCAAAGGGCACTAAGCATAGAGTGTGAAAACTGAGTTTCCTTGAGAGCTGCTTGGAAGCCTGATGGTGTGTGAAGTTAGTGAGCCAAATGGAGTTGTTCTCCCACAAGAACCACTCGGCTGATCCTTCTTCAATATGCCCTTCACCAACATGCAGTGTTTCCTTGATTGAATTAGCTCTCACACCAATATTTGCGTCTAGAGCCTTTGCATTGAGGGCTATCTGAAAACGGCTGTGGCGCTGAAGTTGCCTGTGAATGTGGAGTTGGTGGCATGTGAAACCCGCATGTGGAGCATTCGTTTGTGTGGGATGCTCTACCAGGTTCATTCCTAGATAATGCACTCAAAGGGCACTAAGCATAGAGTGTGAAAACTGAGTTTCCTTGAGAGCTGCTTGGAAGCCTGATGGTGTGTGAAGTTAGTGAGCCAAATGGAGTTGTTCTCCCACAAGAACCACTCGGCTGATCCTTCTTCAATATGCCCTTCACCAACATGCAGTGTTTCCTTGATTGAATTAGCTCTCACACCAATATTTGCGTCTAGAGCCTTTGCATTGAGGGCTATCTGAAAACGGCTGTGGCGCTGAAGTTGCCTGTGAATGTGGAGTTGGTGGCATGTGAAACCCGCATGTGGAGCATTCGTTTGTGTGGGATGCTCTACCAGGTTCATTTCAGTCCTAGCCACACAAAGGGCACTAAGCATAGAGTGTGAAAACTGAGTTTCCTTGAGAGCTGCTTGGAAGCCTGATGGTGTGTGAAGTTAGTGAGCCAAATGGAGTTGTTCTCCCACAAGAACCACTCGGCTGATCCTTCTTCAATATGCCCTTCACCAACATGCAGTGTTTCCTTGATTGAATTAGCTCTCACACCAATATTTGCGTCTAGAGCCTTTGCATTGAGGGCTATCTGAAAACAGCTGTGGCGCTGAAGTTGCCTGTGAATGTGGAGTTGGTGGCATGTGAAACCCGCATGTGGAGCATTCGTTTGTGTGGGATGCTGACCAAGCTTCATTTCAGTCCTAGGCACACAAAGAGCACTAAGCCTAGAGTGTGAAAACTGAGTTTCCTTGAGAGCTGCTTGGAAGCCTGATGGTGTGTGAAGTTAGTGAGCCAAATGGAGTTGTTCTCCCTCAAGAACCACTCGGCTGATCCTTCTTCAATATGCCCTTCACCAACATGCAGTGTTTCCTTGATTGAATTAGCTCTCACACCAATATTTGCGTCTAGAGCCTTTGCATTGAGGGCTATCTGAAAACGGCTGTGGCGCTGAAGTTGGCTGTGAATGTGGAGTTGGTGGCATGTGAAACCCGCATGTGGAGCATTCGTTTGTGTGGGATGCTCTACCAGGTTCATTCCTAGATAATGCACTCAAAGGGCACTAAGCATAGAGTGTGAAAACTGAGTTTCCTTGAGAGCTGCTTGGAAGCCTGATGGTGTGTGACGTTAGTGAGCCAAATGGAGTTGTTCTCCCACAAGAACCACTCGGCTGATCCTTCTTCAATATGCCCTTCACCAACATGCAGTGTTTCCTTGATTGAATTAGCTCTCACACAAATATTTGCGTCTAGAGCCTTTGCATTGAGGGCTATCTGAAAACGGCTGTGGCGCTGAAGTTGCCTGTGAATGTGGAGTTGTTGGCATGTGAAACCCTCATGTGGAGCATTCGTTTGTGTGGGATGCTGACCAAGCTTCATTTCAGTCCTAGGCACACAAAGAGCACTAAGCATAGAGTGTGAAAACTGAGTTTCCTTGAGAGCTGCTTGGAAGCCTGATGGTGTGTGAAGTTAGTGAGCCAAATGGAGTTGTTCTCCCACAAGAACCACTCGGCTGATCCTTCTTCAATATGCCCTTCACCAACATGCAGTGTTTCCTTGATTGAATTAGCTCTCACACCACAATGTTTGCGTCTAGAGCCTTTGCATTGAGGGCTATCTGAAAACGGCTGTGGCGCTGAAGTTGCCTGTAAATGTGGAGTTGGTGGCATGTGAAACCCGCATGTGGAGCATTCGTTTGTGTGGGATGCTCTACCAGGTTCATTTCAGTCCTAGCCATGCAAAGGGCACTAAGCATAGAGTGTGAAAACTGAGTTTCCTTGAGAGCTGCTTGGAAGCCTGATGCTGTGTGAAGTTTGTGAGCCAAATGGAGTTGTTCTCCCACAAGAACCACTCGGCTGATCCTTCTTCAATATGCCCTTCACCAACATGCAGTGTTGCCTTGATTGAATTAGCTCTCACACCAATATTTGCGTCTAGAGCCTTTGCATTGAGGGCTATCTGAAAACGGCTGTGGCGCTGAAGTTGCCTGTGAATGTGGAGTTGGTGGCATGTGAAACCCGCATGTGGAGCATTCGTTTGTGTGGGATGCTCTACCAGGTTCATTCCTAGATAATGCACTCAAAGGGCACTAAGCATAGAGTGTGAAAACTGAGTTTCCTTGAGAGCTGCTTGGAAGCCTGATGGTGTGTGAAGTTAGTGAGCCAAATGGAGTTGTTCTCCCACAAGAACCACTCGGCTGATCCTTCTTCAATATGCCCTTCACCAACATGCAGTGTTTCCTTGATTGAATTAGCTCTCACACCAATATTTGCGTCTAGAGCCTTTGCATTGAGGGCTATCTGAAAACGGCTGTGGCGCTGAAGTTGCCTGTGAATGTGGAGTTGTTGGCATGTGAAACCCTCATGTGGAGCATTCGTTTGTGTGGGATGCTGACCAAGCTTCATTTCAGTCCTAGGCACACAAAGAGCACTAAGCATAGAGTGTGAAAACTGAGTTTCCTTGAGAGCTGCTTGGAAGCCTGATGGTGTGTGAAGTTAGTGAGCCAAATGGAGTTGTTCTCCCACAAGAACCACTCGGCTGATCCTTCTTCAATATGCCCTTCACCAACATGCAGTGTTTCCTTGATTGAATTAGCTCTCACACCACAATGTTTGCGTCTAGAGCCTTTGCATTGAGGGCTATCTGAAAACGGCTGTGGCGCTGAAGTTGCCTGTAAATGTGGAGTTGGTGGCATGTGAAACCCGCATGTGGAGCATTCGTTTGTGTGGGATGCTCTACCAGGTTCATTTCAGTCCTAGCCATGCAAAGGGCACTAAGCATAGAGTGTGAAAACTGAGTTTCCTTGAGAGCTGCTTGGAAGCCTGATGCTGTGTGAAGTTTGTGAGCCAAATGGAGTTGTTCTCCCACAAGAACCACTCGGCTGATCCTTCTTCAATATGCCCTTCACCAACATGCAGTGTTTCCTTGATTGAATTAGCACTCACACCAATATTTGCGTCTAGAGCCTTTGCATTGAGGGCTATCTGAAAACGGCTGTGGCGCTGAAGTTGCCTGTGAATGTGGAGTTGGTGGCATGTGAAACCCGCATGTGGAGCATTCGTTTGTGTGGGATGCTGACCAAGCTTCATTTCAGTCCTAGGCACACAAAGAGCACTAAGCATAGAGTGTGAAAACTGAGTTTCCTTGAGAGCTGCTTGGAAGCCTGATGGTGTGTGAAGTTAGTGAGCCAAATGGAGTTGTTCTTCCACAAGAACCACTCGGCTGATCCTTCTTCAATATGCCCTTCACCAACATGCAGTGTTTCCTTGATTGAATTAGCTCTCACACCAATATTTGCGTCTAGAGCCTTTGCATTGAGGGCTATCTGAAAACGGCTGTGGCGCTGAAGTTGCCTGTGAATGTGGAGTTGGTGGCATGTGAAACCCGCATGTGGAGCATTAGTTTGTGTGGGATGCTCTACCAGGTTCATTCCTAGATAATGCACTCAAAGGGCACTAAGCATAGAGTGTGAAAACTGAGTTTCCTTGAGAGCTGCTTGGAAGCCTGATGGTGTGTGAAGTTAGTGAGCCAAATGGAGTTGTTCTCCCACAAGAACCACTCGGCTGATCCTTCTTCAATATGCCCTTCACCAACATGCAGTGTTTCCTTGATTGAATTAGCTCTCACACCAATATTTGCGTCTAGAGCCTTTGCATTGAGGGCTATCTGAAAACGGCTGTGGCGCTGAAGTTGCCTGTGAATGTGGAGTTGTTGGCATGTGAAACCCTCATGTGGAGCATTCGTTTGTGTGGGATGCTGACCAAGCTTCATTTCAGTCCTAGGCACACAAAGAGCACTAAGCATAGAGTGTGAAAACTGAGTTTCCTTGAGAGCTGCTTGGAAGCCTGATGGTGTGTGAAGTTAGTGAGCCAAATGGAGTTGTTCTCCCACAAGAACCACTCGGCTGATCCTTCTTCAATATGCCCTTCACCAACATGCAGTGTTTCCTTGATTGAATTAGCTCTCACACCACAATGTTTGCGTCTAGAGCCTTTGCATTGAGGGCTATCTGAAAACGGCTGTGGCGCTGAAGTTGCCTGTTAATGTGGAGTTGGTGGCATGTGAAACCCGCATGTGGAGCATTCGTTTGTGTGGGATGCTCTACCAGGTTCATTTCAGTCCTAGCCATGCAAAGGGCACTAAGCATAGAGTGTGAAAACTGAGTTTCCTTGAGAGCTGCTTGGAAGCCTGATGCTGTGTGAAGTTTGTGATCCAAATGGAGTTGTTCTCCCACAAGAACCACTCGGCTGATCCTTCTTCAATATGCCCTTCACCAGCATGCAGTGCTTCCTTGATTGAATTAGCTCTCACACCAATATTTGCGTCTAGAGCCTTTGCATTGAGGGCTATCTGAAAACGGCTGTGGCGCTGAAGTTGCCTGTGAATGTGGAGTTGGTGGCATGTGAAACCCGCATGTGGAGCATTCGTTTGTGTGGGATGCTGACCAAGCTTCATTTCAGTCCTAGGCACACAAAGAGCACTAAGCATAGAGTGTGAAAACTGAGTTTCCTTGAGAGCTGCTTGGAAGCCTGATGGTGTGTGACGTTAGTGAGCCAAATGGAGTTGTTCTCCCACAAGAACCACTCGGCTGATCCTTCTTCAATATGCCCTTCACCAACATGCAGTGTTTCCTTGATTGAATTAGCTCTCACACAAAATGTTTGCGTCTAGAGCCTTTGCATTGAGGGCTATCTGAAAACGGCTGTGGCGCTGAAGTTGCCTGTAAATGTGGAGTTGGTGGCATGTGAAACCCGCATGTGGAGCATTCGTTTGTGTGGGATGCTCTACCAGGTTCATTTCAGTCCTAGCCATGCAAAGGGCACTAAGCATAGAGTGTGAAAACTGAGTTTCCTTGAGAGCTGCTTGGAAGCCTGATGCTGTGTGAAGTTAGTGAGCCAAATGGAGTTGTTCTCCCACAAGAACCACTCGGCTGATCCTTCTTCAATATGCCCTTCACCAACATGCAGTGTTGCCTTGATTGAATTAGCTCTCACACCAATATTTGCGTCTAGAGCCTTTGCATTGAGGGCTATCTGAAAACGGCTGTGGCGCTGAAGTTGCCTGTGAATGTGGAGTTGGTGGCATGTGAAACCCGCATGTGGAGCATTCGTTTGTGTGGGATGCTCTACCAGGTTCATTCCTAGATAATGCACTCAAAGGGCACTAAGCATAGAGTGTGAAAACTGAGTTTGCTTGAGAGCTGCTTGGAAGCCTGATGGTGTGTGAAGTTAGTGAGCCAAATGGAGTTGTTCTCCCTCAAGAACCACTCGGCTGATCCTTCTTCAATATGCCCTTCACCAACATGCAGTGTTTCCTTGATTGAATTAGCTCTCACACCACAATGTTTGCGTCTAGAGCCTTTGCATTGAGGGCTATCTGAAAACGGCTGTGGCGCTGAAGTTGCCTGTAAATGTGGAGTTGGTGGCATGTGAAACCCGCATGTGGAGCATTCGTTTGTGTGGGATGCTCTACCAGGTTCATTTCAGTCCTAGCCATGCAAAGGGCACTAAGCATAGAGTGTGAAAACTGAGTTTCCTTGAGAGCTGCTTGGAAGCCTGATGCTGTGTGAAGTTTGTGATCCAAATGGAGTTGTTCTCCCACAAGAACCACTCGGCTGATCCTTCTTCAATATGCCCTTCACCAGCATGCAGTGTTTCCTTGATTGAATTAGCTCTCACACCAATATTTGCGTCTAGAGCCTTTGCATTGAGGGCTATCTGAAAACGGCTGTGGCGCTGAAGTTGCCTGTGAATGTGGAGTTGGTGGCATGTGAAACCCGCATGTGGAGCATTCGTTTGTGTGGGATGCTGACCAAGCTTCATTTCAGTCCTAGGCACACAAAGAGCACTAAGCATAGAGTGTGAAAACTGAGTTTCCTTGAGAGCTGCTTGGAAGCCTGATGGTGTGTGACGTTAGTGAGCCAAATGGAGTTGTTCTCCCACAAGAACCACTCGGCTGATCCTTCTTCAATATGCCCTTCACCAACATGCAGTGTTTCCTTGATTGAATTAGCTCTCAAACAAAATGTTTGCGTCTAGAGCCTTTGCATTGAGGGCTATCTGAAAACGGCTGTGGCGCTGAAGTTGCCTGTAAATGTGGAGTTGGTGGCATGTGAAACCCGCATGTGGAGCATTCGTTTGTGTGGGATGCTCTACCAGGTTCATTTCAGTCCTAGCCATGCAAAGGGCACTAAGCATAGAGTGTGAAAACTGAGTTTCCTTGAGAGCTGCTTGGAAGCCTGATGCTGTGTGAAGTTAGTGAGCCAAATGGAGTTGTTCTCCCACAAGAACCACTCGGCTGATCCTTCTTCAATATGCCCTTCACCAACATGCAGTGTTTCCTTGATTGAATTAGCTCTCACACCAATATTTGCGTCTAGAGCCTTTGCATTGAGGGCTATCTGAAAACGGCTGTGGCGCTGAAGTTGCCTGTGAATGTGGAGTTGGTGGCATGTGAAACCCGCATGTGGAGCATTCGTTTGTGTGGGATGCTCTACCAGGTTCATTCCTAGATAATGCACTCAAAGGGCACTAAGCATAGAGTGTGAAAACTGAGTTTGCTTGAGAGCTGCTTGGAAGCCTGATGGTGTGTGAAGTTAGTGAGCCAAATGGAGTTGTTCTCCCACAAGAACCACTCGGCTGATCCTTCTTCAATATGCCCTTCACCAACATGCAGTGTTTCCTTGATTGAATTAGCTCTCACACCAATATTTGCGTCTAGAGCCTTTGCATTGAGGGCTATCTGAAAACGGCTGTGGCGCTTAAGTTGCCTGTGAATGTGGAGTTGGTGGCATGTGAAACCGGCATGTGGAGCATTCGTTTGTGTGGGATGCTCTACCAGGTTCATTCCTAGATCATGCACTCAAAGGGCACTAAGCATAGAGTGTGAAAACTGAGTTTCCTTGAGAGCTGCTTGGAAGCCTGATGGTGTGTGAAGTTTGTGAGCCAAATGGAGTTGTTCTCCCACAAGAACCACTCGGCTGATCCTTCTTCAATATGCCCTTCACCAACATGCAGTGTTTCCTTGATTGAATTAGCTCTCACACCAATATTTGCGTCTAGAGCCTTTGCATTGAGGGCTATCTGAAAACGGCTGTGGCGCTGAAGTTGCCTGTAAATGTGGAGTTGGTGGCATGTGAAACCCGAATGTGGAGCATTCGTTTGTGTGGGATGCTGACCAAGCTTCATTTCAGTCCTAGGCACACAAAGAGCACTAAGCATAGAGTGTGAAAACTGAGTTTCCTTGAGAGCTGCTTGGAAGCCTGATGGTGTGTGAAGTTAGTGAGCCAAATGGAGTTGTTCTCCCACAAGAACCACTCTGCTGATCCTTCTTCAATATGCCCTTCACCAACATGCAGTGTTTCCTTGATTGAATTAGCTCTCACACCAATATTTGCGTCTAGAGCCTTTGAATTGAGGGCTATCTGAAAACGGCTGTGGCGCTGAAGTTGGCTGTGAATGTGGAGTTGGTGGCATGTGAAACCCGCATGTGGAGCATTCGTTTGTGTGGGATGCTCTACCAGGTTCATTCCTAGATAATGCACTCAAAGGGCACTAAGCATAGAGTGTGAAAACTGAGTTTCCTTGAGAGCTGCTTGGAAGCCTGATGGTGTGTGAAGTTAGTGAGCCAAATGGAGTTGTTCTCCCACAAGAACCACTCGGCTGATCCTTCTTCAATATGCCCTTCACCAACATGCAGTGTTTCCTTGATTGAATTAGCTCTCACACCAATATTTGCGTCTAGAGCCTTTGCATTGAGGGCTATCTGAAAACGGCTGTGGCGCTGAAGTTGCCTGTGAATGTGGAGTTGGTGGCATGTGAAACCCGCATGTGGAGCATTCGTTTGTGTGGGATGCTGACCAAGCTTCATTTCAGTCCTAGGCACACAAAGAGCACTAAGCATAGAGTGTGAAAACTGAGTTTCCTTGAGAGCTGCTTGGAAGCCTGATGGTGTGTGAAGTTAGTGAGCCAAATGGAGTTGTTCTTCCACAAGAACCACTCGGCTGATCCTTCTTCAATATGCCCTTCACCAACATGCAGTGTTTCCTTGATTGAATTAGCTCTCACACCAATATTGGCGTCTAGAGCCTTTGCATTGAGGGCTATCTGAAAACGGCTGTGGCGCTGAAGTTGGCTGTGAATGTGGAGTTGGTGGCATGTGAAACCCGCATGTGGAGCATTCGTTTATGTGTGGGATGCTCTCCAAGCTTCATTTCAGTCCTAGGCACTCAAAGGGCACTAAGCATAGAGTGTGAAAACTGAGTTTCCTTGAGAGCTGCTTGGAAGCCTGATGGTGTGTGAAGTTAGTGAGCCAAATGGAGTTGTTCTCCCACAAGAACCACTCGGCTGATCCTTCTTCAATATGCCCTTCACCAACATGCAGTGTTTCCTTGATTGAATTAGCTCTCACACAAAATGTTTGCGTCTAGAGCCTTTGCATTGAGGGCTATCTGAAAACGGCTGTGGCGCTGAAGTTGCCTGTAAATGTGGAGTTGGTGGCATGTGAAACCCGCATGTGGAGCATTCGTTTGTGTGGGATGCTCTACCAGGTTCATTTCAGTCCTAGCCATGCAAAGGGCACTAAGCATAGAGTGTGAAAACTGAGTTTCCTTGAGAGCTGCTTGGAAGCCTGATGCTGTGTGAAGTTTGTGAGCCAAATGGAGTTGTTCTCCCACAAGAACCACTCGGCTGATCCTTCTTCAATATGCCCTTCACCAACATGCAGTGTTTCCTTGATTGAATTAGCTCTCACACCAATATTTGCGTCTAGAGCCTTTGCATTGAGGGCTATCTGAAAACGGCTGTGGCGCTGAAGTTGCCTGTGAATGTGGAGTTGGTGGCATGTGAAACCCGCATGTGGAGCATTCGTTTGTGTGGGATGCTCTACCAGGTTCATTCCTAGATAATGCACTCAAAGGGCACTAAGCATAGAGTGTGAAAACTGAGTTTGCTTGAGAGCTGCTTGGAAGCCTGATGGTGTGTGAAGTTAGTGAGCCAAATGGAGTTGTTCTCCCACAAGAACCACTCGGCTGATCCTTCTTCAATATGCCCTTCACCAACATGCAGTGTTGCCTTGATTGAATTAGCTCTCACACCAATATTTGCGTCTAGAGCCTTTGCATTGAGGGCTATCTGAAAACGGCTGTGGCGCTGAAGTTGCCTGTGAATGTGGAGTTGGTGGCATGTGAAACCCGCATGTGGAGCATTCGTTTGTGTGGGATGCTCTACCAGGTTCATTCCTAGATCATGCACTCAAAGGGCACTAAGCATAGAGTGTGAAAACTGAGTTTCCTTGAGAGCTGCTTGGAAGCCTGATGGTGTGTGAAGTTAGTGAGCCAAATGGAGTTGTTCTCCCACAAGAACCACTCGGCTGATCCTTCTTCAATATGCCCTTCACCAACATGCAGTGTTTCCTTGATTGAATTAGCTCTCACACCAATATTTGCGTCTAGAGCCTTTGCATTGAGGGCTATCTGAAAACGGCTGTGGCGCTGAAGTTGCCTGTGAATGTGGAGTTGGTGGCATGTGAAACCCGCATGTGGAGCATTCGTTTGTGTGGGATGCTCTACCAGGTTCATTCCTAGATAATGCACTCAAAGGGCACTAAGCATAGAGTGTGAAAACTGAGTTTCCTTGAGAGCTGCTTGGAAGCCTGATGGTGTGTGAAGTTAGTGAGCCAAATGGAGTTGTTCTCCCACAAGAACCACTCGGCTGATCCTTCTTCAATATGCCCTTCACCAACATGCAGTGTTTCCTTGATTGAATTAGCTCTCACACCAATATTTGCGTCAAGAGCCTTTGCATTGAGGGCTATCTGAAAACGGCTGTGGCGCTGAAGTTGCCTGTGAATGTGGAGTTGGTGGCATGTGAAACCCGCATGTGGAGCATTCGTTTGTGTGGGATGGTCTACCAGGTTCATTCCTAGATAATGCACTCAAAGGGCACTAAGCATAGAGTGTGAAAACTGAGTTTCCTTGAGAGCTGCTTGGAAGCCTGATGGTGTGTGAAGTTAGTGAGCCAAATGGAGTTGTTCTCCCACAAGAACCACTCGGCTGATCCTTCTTCAATATGCCCTGCACCAACATGCAGTGTTTCCTTGATTGAATTGGCTCTCACACCAATATTTGCGTCTAGAGCCTTTGCATTGAGGGCTATCTGAAAACGGCTGTGGCGCTGAAGTTGCCTGAGAATGTGGAGTTGGTGGCATGTGAAACCCGCATGTGGAGCATTCGTTTGTGTGGGATGCTCTACCAGGTTCATTTCAGTCCTAGCCATACAAAGGGCACTAAGCATAGAGTGTGAAAACTGAGTTTCCTTGAGAGCTGTTTGGAAGCCTGATGGTGTGTGAAGTTAGTGAGCCAAATGGAGTTGTTCTCCCACAAGAACCACTCGGCTGATCCTTCTTCAATATGCCCTTCACCAACATGCAGTGTTTCCTTGATTGTATTAGCTCTCACACCAATATTTGCGTCTAGAGCCTTTGCATTGAGGGCTATCTGAAAACGGCTGTGGCGCTGAAGTTGCCTGTGAATGTGGAGTTGGTGGCATGTGAAACCCGCATGTGGAGCATTCGTTTGTGTGGGATGCTGACCAAGCTTCATTTCAGTCCTAGGCACACAAAGAGCACTAAGCATAGAGTGTGAAAACTGAGTTTCCTTGAGAGCTGCTTGGAAGCCTGATGGTGTGTGAAGTTAGTGAGCCAAATGGAGTTGTTCTCCCACAAGAACCACTCGGCTGATCCTTCTTCCATATGCCCTTCACCAACATGCAGTGTTTCCTTGATTGAATTAGCTCTCACACCAATATTTGCGTCTAGAGCCTTTGCATTGAGGGCTATCTGAAAACGGCTGTGGCGCTGAAGTTGGCTGTGAATGTGGAGTTGGTGGCATGTGAAACCCGCATGTGGAGCATTCGTTTGTGTGGGATGCTCTACCAGGTTCATTCCTAGATAATGCACTCAAAGGGCACTAAGCATAGAGTGTGAAAACTGAGTTTCCTTGAGAGCTGCTTGGAAGCCTGATGGTGTGTGAAGTTAGTGAGCCAAATGGAGTTGTTCTCCCACAAGAACCACTCGGCTGATCCTTCTTCAATATGCCCTTCACCAACATGCAGTGTTTCCTTGATTGAATTGGCTCTCACACCAATATTTGCGTCTAGAGCCTTTGCATTGAGGGCTATCTGAAAACGGCTGTGGCGCTGAAGTTGCCTGTAAATGTGGAGTTGGTGGCATGTGAAACCCGCATGTGGAGCATTCGTTTGTGTGGGATGCTCTACCAGGTTCATTTCAGTCCTAGCCATACAAAGGGCACTAAGGATAGAGTGTGAAAACTGAGTTTCCTTGAGAGCTGCTTGGAAGCCTGATGGTGTGTGAAGTTAGTGAGGCAAATGGAGTTGTTCTCCCACAAGAACCACTCGGCTGATCCTTCTTCAATATGCCCTTCACCAACATGCAGTGTTTCCTTGATTGAATTAGCTCTCACACCAATATTTGCGTCTAGAGCCTTTGCATTGAGGGCTATCTGAAAACGGCTGTGGCGCTGAAGTTGCCTGTGAATGTGGAGTTGGTGGCATGTGAAACCCGCATGTGGAGCATTCGTTTGTGTGGGATGCTGTCCAAGCTTCATTTCAGTCCTAGGCACACAAAGAGCACTAAGCATAGAGTGTGAAAACTGAGTTTCCTTGAGAGCTGCTTGGAAGCCTGATGGTGTGTGAAGTTAGTGAGCCAAATGGAGTTGTTCTCCCACAAGAACCACTCGGCTGATCCTTCTTCAATATGCCCTTCACCACCATGCAGTGTTTCCTTGATTGAATTAGCTCTCACACCAATATTTGCGTCTAGAGCCTTTGCATTGAGGGCTATCTGAAAACGGCTGTGGCGCTGAAGTTGCCTGTGAATGTGGAGTTGGTGGCATGTGAAACCCGCATGTGGAGCATTCGTTTGTGTGGGATGCTGGTCAAGCTTCATTTCAGTCCTAGGCTCACAAAGAGCACTAAGCATAGTGTGTGAAAACTGAGTTTCCTTGAGAGCTGCTTGGAAGCCTGATGGTGTGTGAAGTTAGTGAGCCAAATGGAGTTGTTCTCCCACAAGAACCACTCAGCTGATCCTTCTTCAATATGCCCTTCACCAACATGCAGTGTTTCCTTGATTGAATTAGCTCTCACACCAATATTTGCGTCTAGAGCCTTTGCATTGAGGGCTATCTGAAAACGGCTGTGGTGCTGAAGTTGCCTGTGAATGTGGAGTAGGTGGCATGTGAAACCCGCATGTGGAGCATTCGTTTGTGTGGGATGCTCTACCAGGTTCATTCCTAGATCATGCACTCAAAGGGCACTAAGCATAGAGTGTGAAAACTGAGTTTCCTTGAGAGCTGCTTGGAAGCCTGATGGTGTGTGAAGTTAGTGAGCCAAATGGAGTTGTTCTCCCACAAGAACCACTCGGCTGATCCTTCTTCAATATGCCCTTCACCAACATGCAGTGTTTCCTTGATTGAATTAGCTCTCACACCAATATTTGCGTCAAGAGCCTTTGCATTGAGGGCTATCTGAAAACGGCTGTGGCGCTGAAGTTGCCTGTGAATGTGGAGTTGGTGGCATGTGAAACCCGCATGTGGAGCATTCGTTTGTGTGGGATGGTCTACCAGGTTCATTCCTAGATAATGCACTCAAAGGGCACTAAGCATAGAGTGTGAAAACTGAGTTTCCTTGAGAGCTGCTTGGAAGCCTGATGGTGTGTGAAGTTAGTGAGCCAAATGGAGTTGTTCTCCCACAAGAACCACTCGGCTGATCCTTCTTCAATATGCCCTGCACCAACATGCAGTGTTTCCTTGATTGAATTGGCTCTCACACCAATATTTGCGTCTAGAGCCTTTGCATTGAGGGCTATCTGAAAACGGCTGTGGCGCTGAAGTTGCCTGAGAATGTGGAGTTGGTGGCATGTGAAACCCGCATGTGGAGCATTCGTTTGTGTGGGATGCTCTACCAGGTTCATTTCAGTCCTAGCCATACAAAGGGCACTAAGCATAGAGTGTGAAAACTGAGTTTCCTTGAGAGCTGTTTGGAAGCCTGATGGTGTGTGAAGTTAGTGAGCCAAATGGAGTTGTTCTCCCACAAGAACCACTCGGCTGATCCTTCTTCAATATGCCCTTCACCAACATGCAGTGTTTCCTTGATTGTATTAGCTCTCACACCAATATTTGCGTCTAGAGCCTTTGCATTGAGGGCTATCTGAAAACGGCTGTGGCGCTGAAGTTGCCTGTGAATGTGGAGTTGGTGGCATGTGAAACCCGCATGTGGAGCATTCGTTTGTGTGGGATGCTGACCAAGCTTCATTTCAGTCCTAGGCACACAAAGAGCACTAAGCATAGAGTGTGAAAACTGAGTTTCCTTGAGAGCTGCTTGGAAGCCTGATGGTGTGTGAAGTTAGTGAGCCAAATGGAGTTGTTCTCCCACAAGAACCACTCGGCTGATTCTTCTTCAATATGCCCTTCACCAACATGCAATGTTTCCTTGATTGAATTAGCTCTCACACCAATATTTGCGTCTAGAGCCTTTGCATTGAGGGCTATCTGAAAACGGCTGTGGCGCTGAAGTTGGCTGTGAATGTGGAGTTGGTGGCATGTGAAACCCGCATGTGGAGCATTCGTTTGTGTGGGATGCTCTACCAGGTTCATTCCTAGATAATGCACTCAAAGGGCACTAAGCATAGAGTGTGAAAACTGAGTTTCCTTGAGAGCTGCTTGGAAGCCTGATGGTGTGTGAAGTTAGTGAGCCAAATGGAGTTGTTCTCCCACAAGAACCACTCGGCTGATCCTTCTTCAATATGCCCTTCACCAACATGCAGTGTTTCCTTGATTGAATTGGCTCTCACACCAATATTTGCGTCTAGAGCCTTTGCATTGAGGGCTATCTGAAAACGGCTGTGGCGCTGAAGTTGCCTGTAAATGTGGAGTTGGTGGCATGTGAAACCCGCATGTGGAGCATTCGTTTGTGTGGGATGCTCTACCAGGTTCATTTCAGTCCTAGCCATACAAAGGGCACTAAGGATAGAGTGTGAAAACTGAGTTTCCTTGAGAGCTGCTTGGAAGCCTGATGGTGTGTGAAGTTAGTGAGGCAAATGGAGTTGTTCTCCCACAAGAACCACTCGGCTGATCCTTCTTCAATATGCCCTTCACCAACATGCAGTGTTTCCTTGATTGAATTAGCTCTCACACCAATATTTGCGTCTAGAGCCTTTGCATTGAGGGCTATCTGAAAACGGCTGTGGCGCTGAAGTTGCCTGTGAATGTGGAGTTGGTGGCATGTGAAACCCGCATGTGGAGCATTCGTTTGTGTGGGATGCTGTCCAAGCTTCATTTCAGTCCTAGGCACACAAAGAGCACTAAGCATAGAGTGTGAAAACTGAGTTTCCTTGACTGCTGCTTTTAAGCCTGATGGTGTGTGAAGTTAGTGAGCCAAATGGAGTTGTTCTCCCACAAGAACCACTCGGCTGATCCTTCTTCAATATGCCCTTCACCACCATGCAGTGTTTCCTTGATTGAATTAGCTCTCACACCAATATTTGCGTCTAGAGCCTTTGCATTGAGGGCTATCTGAAAACGGCTGTGGCGCTGAAGTTGCCTGTGAATGTGGAGTTGGTGGCATGTGAAACCCGCATGTGGAGCATTCGTTTGTGTGGGATGCTGGTCAAGCTTCATTTCAGTCCTAGGCTCACAAAGAGCACTAAGCATAGTGTGTGAAAACTGAGTTTCCTTGAGAGCTGCTTGGAAGCCTGATGGTGTGTGAAGTTAGTGAGCCAAATGGAGTTGTTCTCCCACAAGAACCACTCAGCTGATCCTTCTTCAATATGCCCTTCACCAACATGCAGTGTTTCCTTGATTGAATTAGCTCTCACACCAATATTTGCGTCTAGAGCCTTTGCATTGAGGGCTATCTGAAAACGGCTGTGGCGCTGAAGTTGCCTGTGAATGTGGAGTAGGTGGCATGTGAAACCCGCATGTGGAGCATTCGTTTGTGTGGGATGCTCTACCAGGTTCATTCCTAGATCATGCACTCAAAGGGCACTAAGCATAGAGTGTGAAAACTGAGTTTCCTTGAGAGCTGCTTGGAAGCCTGATGGTGTGTGAAGTTAGTGAGCCAAATGGAGTTGTTCTCCCACAAGAACCACTCGGCTGATCCTTCTTCAATATGCCCTTCACCAACATGCAGTGTTTCCTTGATTGAATTAGCTCTCACACCAATATTTGCGTCTAGAGCCTTTGCATTGAGGGCTATCTGAAAACGGCTGTGGCGCTGAAGTTGCCTGTGAATGTGGAGTAGGTGGCATGTGAAACCCGCATGTGGAGCATTTGTTTGTGTGGGATGCTGAACAAGCTTCATTTTAGTCCGAGGCACACAAAGAGCACTAAGCATAGAGTGTGAAAACTGAGTTTCCTTGAGAGCTGCTTGGAAGCCTGATGGTGTGTGAAGTTAGTGAGCCAAATGGAGTTGTTCTCCCACAAGAACCACTCGGCTGATCCTTCTTCAATATGCCCTTCACCAACATGCAGTGTTTCCTTGATTGAATTAGCTCTCACACCAATATTTGCGTCTAGAGCCTTTGCATTGAGGGCTATCTGAAAACGGCTGTGGCGCTGAAGTTGCCTGTGAATGTGGAGTTGGTGGCATGTGAAACCCGCATGTGGAGCATTCGTTTGTGTGGGATGCTCTACCATGTTCATTCCTAGATAATGCACTCAAAGGGCACTAAGCATAGAGTGTGAAAACTGAGTTTCCTTGAGAGCTGCTTGGAAGCCTGATGGTGTGTGAAGTTAGTGAGCCAAATGGAGTTGTTCTCCCACAAGAACCACTCGGCTGATCCTTCTTCAATATGCCCTTCACCAACATGCAGTGTTTCCTTGATTGAATTAGCTCTCACACCAATATTTGCGTCTAGAGCCTTTGCATTGAGGGCTATCTGAAAACGGCTGTGGCGCTGAAGTTGCCTGTGAATGTGGAGTTGGTGGCATGTGAAACCCGCATGTGGAGCATTCGTTTGTGTGGGATGCTCTACCATGTTCATTCCTAGATAATGCACTCAAAGGGCACTAAGCATAGAGTGTGAAAACTGAGTTTCCTTGAGAGCTGCTTGGAAGCCTGATGGTGTGTGAAGTTAGTGAGCCAAATGGAGTTGTTCTCCCACAAGAACCACTCGGCTGATCCTTCTTCAATATGCCCTTCACCAACATGCAGTGTTTCCTTGATTGAATTAGCTCTCACACCAATATTTGCGTCTAGAGCCTTTGCATTGAGGGCTATCTGAAAACGGCTGTGGCGCTGAAGTTGGCTGTGAATGTGGAGTTGGTGGCATGTGAAACCCGCATGTGGAGCATTCGTTTGTGTGGGATGCTCTACCAGGTTCATTCCTAGATAATGCACTCAAAGGGCACTAAGCATAGAGTGTGAAAACTGAGTTTGCTTGAGAGCTGCTTGGAAGCCTGATGGTGTGTGAAGTTAGTGAGCCAAATGGAGTTGTTCTCCCACAAGAACCACTCGGCTGATCCTTCTTCAATATGCCCTTCACCAACATGCAGTGTTTCCTTGATTGAATTAGCTCTCACACCAATATTTGCGTCTAGAGCATTTGCATTGAAGGCTATCTGAAAACGGCTGTGGCGCTGAAGTTGCCTGTGAATGTGGAGTTGGTGGCATGTGAAACCCGCATGTGGAGCATTCGTTTGTGTGGGATGCTCTACCAGGTTCATTTCAGTCCTAGCCATACAAAGGGCACTAAGGATAGAGTGTGAAAACTGAGTTTCCTTGAGAGCTGCTTGGAAGCCTGATGGTGTGTGAAGTTAGTGAGGCAAATGGAGTTGTTCTCCCACAAGAACCACTCGGCTGATCCTTCTTCAATATGCCCTTCACCAACATGCAGTGTTTCCTTGATTGAATTAGCTCTCACACCAATATTTGCGTCTAGAGCCTTTGCATTGAGGGCTATCTGAAAACGGCTGTGGCGCTGAAGTTGCCTGTGAATGTGGAGTTGGTGGCATGTGAAACCCGCATGTGGAGCATTCGTTTGTGTGGGATGCTGTCCAAGCTTCATTTCAGTCCTAGGCACACAAAGAGCACTAAGCATAGAGTGTGAAAACTGAGTTTCCTTGAGAGCTGCTTGGAAGCCTGATGGTGTGTGAAGTTAGTGAGCCAAATGGAGTTGTTCTCCCACAAGAACCACTCGGCTGATCCTTCTTCAATATGCCCTTCACCACCATGCAGTGTTTCCTTGATTGAATTAGCTCTCACACCAATATTTGCGTCTAGAGCCTTTGCATTGAGGGCTATCTGAAAACGGCTGTGGCGCTGAAGTTGCCTGTGAATGTGGAGTTGGTGGCATGTGAAACCCGCATGTGGAGCATTCATTTGTGTGGGATGCTGGTCAAGCTTCATTTCAGTCCTAGGCTCACAAAGAGCACTAAGCATAGTGTGTGAAAACTGAGTTTCCTTGAGAGCTGCTTGGAAGCCTGATGGTGTGTGAAGTTAGTGAGCCAAATGGAGTTGTTCTCCCACAAGAACCACTCAGCTGATCCTTCTTCAATATGCCCTTCACCAACATGCAGTGTTTCCTTGATTGAATTAGCTCTCACACCAATATTTGCGTCTAGAGCCTTTGCATTGAGGGCTATCTGAAAACGGCTGTGGCGCTGAAGTTGCCTGTGAATGTGGAGTAGGTGGCATGTGAAACCCGCATGTGGAGCATTCGTTTGTGTGGGATGCTCTACCAGGTTCATTCCTAGATCATGCACTCAAAGGGCACTAAGCATAGAGTGTGAAAACTGAGTTTCCTTGAGAGCTGCTTGGAAGCCTGATGGTGTGTGAAGTTAGTGAGCCAAATGGAGTTGTTCTCCCACAAGAACCACTCGGCTGATCCTTCTTCAATATGCCCTTCACCAACATGCAGTGTTTCCTTGATTGAATTAGCTCTCACACCAATATTTGCGTCTAGAGCCTTTGCATTGAGGGCTATCTGAAAACGGCTGTGGCGCTGAAGTTGCCTGTGAATGTGGAGTAGGTGGCATGTGAAACCCGCATGTGGAGCATTTGTTTGTGTGGGATGCTGAACAAGCTTCATTTTAGTCCGAGGCACACAAAGAGCACTAAGCATAGAGTGTGAAAACTGAGTTTCCTTGAGAGCTGCTTGGAAGCCTGATGGTGTGTGAAGTTAGTGAGCCAAATGGAGTTGTTCTCCCACAAGAACCACTCGGCTGATCCTTCTTCAATATGCCCTTCACCAACATGCAGTGTTTCCTTGATTGAATTAGCTCTCACACCAATATTTGCGTCTAGAGCCTTTGCATTGAGGGCTATCTGAAAACGGCTGTGGCGCTGAAGTTGCCTGTGAATGTGGAGTTGGTGGCATGTGAAACCCGCATGTGGAGCATTCGTTTGTGTGGGATGCTCTACCATGTTCATTCCTAGATAATGCACTCAAAGGGCACTAAGCATAGAGTGTGAAAACTGAGTTTCCTTGAGAGCTGCTTGGAAGCCTGATGGTGTGTGAAGTTAGTGAGCCAAATGGAGTTGTTCTCCCACAAGAACCACTCGGCTGATCCTTCTTCAATATGCCCTTCACCAACATGCAGTGTTTCCTTGATTGAATTAGCTCTCACACCAATATTTGCGTCTAGAGCCTTTGCATTGAGGGCTATCTGAAAACGGCTGTGGCGCTGAAGTTGCCTGTGAATGTGGAGTTGGTGGCATGTGAAACCCGCATGTGGAGCATTCGTTTGTGTGGGATGCTCTACCATGTTCATTCCTAGATAATGCACTCAAAGGGCACTAAGCATAGAGTGTGAAAACTGAGTTTCCTTGAGAGCTGCTTGGAAGCCTGATGGTGTGTGAAGTTAGTGAGCCAAATGGAGTTGTTCTCCCACAAGAACCACTCGGCTGATCCTTCTTCAATATGCCCTTCACCAACATGCAGTGTTTCCTTGATTGAATTAGTTCTCACACCAATATTTGCGTCTAGAGCCTTTGCATTGAGGGCTATCTGAAAACGGCTGTGGCGCTGAAGTTGGCTGTGAATGTGGAGTTGGTGGCATGTGAAACCCGCATGTGGAGCATTCGTTTGTGTGGGATGCTCTACCAGGTTCATTCCTAGATAATGCACTCAAAGGGCACTAAGCATAGAGTGTGAAAACTGAGTTTGCTTGAGAGCTGCTTGGAAGCCTGATGGTGTGTGAAGTTAGTGAGCCAAATGGAGTTGTTCTCCCACAAGAACCACTCGGCTGATCCTTCTTCAATATGCCCTTCACCAACATGCAGTGTTTCCTTGATTGAATTAGCTCTCACACCAATATTTGCGTCTAGAGCCTTTGCATTGAAGGCTATCTGAAAACGGCTGTGGCGCTGAAGTTGCCTGTGAATGTGGAGTTGGTGGCATGTGAAACCCGCATGTGGAGCATTCGTTTGTGTGGGATGCTCTACCATGTTCATTCCTAGATAATGCACTCAAAGGGCACTAAGCATAGAGTGTGAAAACTGAGTTTCCTTGAGAGCTGCTTGGAAGCCTGATGGTGTGTGAAGTTAGTGAGCCAAATGGAGTTGTTCTCCCACAAGAACCACTCGGCTGATCCTTCTTCAATATGCCCTTCACCAACATGCAGTGTTTCCTTGATTGAATTAGCTCTCACACCAATATTTGCGTCTAGAGCCTTTGCATTGAGGGCTATCTGAAAACGGCTGTGGCGCTGAAGTTGCCTGTGAATGTGGAGTTGGTGGCATGTGAAACCCGCATGTGGAGCATTCGTTTGTGTGGGATGCTCTACCAGGTTCATTCCTAGATCATGCACTCAAAGGGCACTAAGCATAGAGTGTGAAAACTGAGTTTCCTTGAGAGCTGCTTGGAAGCCTGATGGTGTGTGAAGTTAGTGA
The DNA here is from genome assembly GCF_030435755.1 of Ochotona princeps. Classification (NCBI taxonomy): domain Eukaryota; kingdom Metazoa; phylum Chordata; class Mammalia; order Lagomorpha; family Ochotonidae; genus Ochotona; species Ochotona princeps. The sequence continues at coordinate 108,824 of NW_026699396.1, forward strand.
GCCAAATGGAGTTGTTCTCCCACAAGAACCACTCGGCTGATCCTTCTTCAATATGCCCTTCACCAACATGCAGTGTTTCCTTGATTGAATTAGCTCTCACACCAATATTTGCGTCTAGAGCCTTTGCATTGAGGGCTATCTGAAAACGGCTGTGGCGCTGAAGTTGCCTGTGAATGTGGAGTTGGTGGCATGTGAAACCCGCATGTGGAGCATTCGTTTGTGTGGGATGCTGACCCAGCTTCATTTTAGTCCTAGGCACACAAAGGGCACTAAGCATAGAGTGTGAAAACTGAGTTTCCTTGAGAGCTGCTTGGAAGCCTGATGGTGTGTGAAGTTAGTGAGCCAAATGGAGTTGTTCTCCCACAAGAACCACTCGGCTGATCCTTCTTCAATATGCCCTTCACCAACATGCAGTGTTTCCTTGATTGAATTAGCTCTCACACCAATATTTGCGTCTAGAGCATTTGCATTGAGGGCTATCTGAAAACGGCTGTGGCGCTGAAGTTGCCTGTGAATGTGGAGTTGGTGGCATGTGAAACCCGCATGTGGAGCATTCGTTTGTGTGGGATGCTCTACCAGGTTCATTCCTAGATAATGCACTCAAAGGGCACTAAGCATAGAGTGTGAAAACTGAGTTTCCTTGAGAGCTGCTTGGAAGCCTGATGGTGTGTGAAGTTAGTGAGCCAAATGGAGTTGTTCTCCCACAAGAACCACTCGGCTGATCCTTCTTCAATATGCCCTTCACCAACATGCAGTGTTTCCTTGATTGAATTAGCTCTCACACCAATATTGGCGTCTAGAGCCTTTGCATTGAGGGCTATCTGAAAACGGCTGTGGCGCTGAAGTTGCCTGTGAATGTGGAGTTGGTGGCATGTGAAACCCGCATGTGGAGCATTCGTTTGTGTGGGATGCTCTACCAGGTTCATTCCTAGATAATGCACTCAAAGGGCACTAAGCATAGAGTGTGAAAACTGAGTTTGCTTGAGAGCTGCTTGGAAGCCTGATGGTGTGTGAAGTTAGTGAGCCAAATGGAGTTGTTCTCCCACAAGAACCACTCGGCTGATCCTTCTTCAATATGCCCTTCACCAACATGCAGTGTTTCCTTGATTGAATTAGCTCTCACACCAATATTTGCGTCTAGAGCCTTTGCATTGAAGGCTATCTGAAAACGGCTGTGGCGCTGAAGTTGCCTGTGAATGTGGAGTTGGTGGCATGTGAAACCCGCATGTGGAGCATTCGTTTGTGTGGGATGCTGACCAAGGTTCATTTCAGTCCTAGGCACACAACGAGCACTAAGCATAGAGTGTGAAAACTGAGTTTCCTTGAGAGCTGCTTGGAAGCCTGATGGTGTGTGAAGTTAGTGAGCCAAATGGAGTTGTTCTCCCACAAGAACCACTCGGCTGATCCTTCTTCAATATGCCCTTCACCAACATGCAGTGTTTCCTTGATTGAATTAGCTCTCACACCAATATTGGCGTCTAGAGCCTTTGCATTGAGGGCTATCTGAAAACGGCTGTGGCGCTGAAGTTGCCTGTGAATGTGGAGTTGGTGGCATGTGAAACCCGCATGTGGAGCATTCGTTTATGTGGGATGCTCTACCAGATTCATTCCTAGATCATGCACTCAAAGGGCACTAAGCATAGAGTGTGAAAACTGAGTTTCCTTGAGAGCTGCTTGGAAGCCTGATGGTGTGTGAAGTTAGTGAGCCAAATGGAGTTGTTCTCCCACAAGAACCACTCGGCTGATCCTTCTTCAATATGCCCTTCACCAACATGCAGTGTTTCCTTGATTGAATTAGCTCTCACACCAATATTTGCGTCTAGAGCCTTTGCATTGAGGGCTATCTGAAAACGGCTGTGGCGCTGAAGTTGCCTGTGAATGTGGAGTTGGTGGCATGTGAAACCCGCATGTGGAGCATTCGTTTGTGTGGGATGCTCTACCAGGTTCATTCCTAGATAATGCACTCAAAGGGCACTAAGCATAGAGTGTGAAAACTGAGTTTGCTTGAGAGCTGCTTGGAAGCCTGATGGTGTGTGAAGTTAGTGAGCCAAATGGAGTTGTTCTCCCACAAGAACCACTCGGCTGATCCTTCTTCAATATGCCCTTCACCAACATGCAGTGTTTCCTTGATTAAATTAGCTCTCACACCAATATTTGCGTCTAGAGCCTTTGCATTGAGGGCTATCTGAAAACGGCTGTGGCGCTGAAGTTGCCTGTGAATGTGGAGTAGGTGGCATGTGAAACCCGCATGTGGAGCATTCGTTTGTGTGGGATGCTGACCAAGCTTCATTTTAGTCCTAGGCACACAAAGAGCACTAAGCATAGAGTGTGAAAACTGAGTTTCCTTGAGAGCTGCTTGGAAGCCTGATGGTGTGTGAAGTTAGTGAACCAAATGGAGTTGTTCTCCCACAAGAACCACTCGGCTGATCCTTCTTCAATATGCCCTTCACCAACATGCAGTGTTTCCTTGATTGAATTAGCTCTCACACCAATATTTGCGTCTAGAGCCTTTGCATTGAGGGCTATCTGAAAACGGCTGTGGCGCTGAAGTTGCCTGTGAATGTGGAGTTGGTGGCATGTGAAACCCGCATGTTGAGCATTCGTTTATGTGGGATGCTTTCCAAGCTTCATTTCAGTCCTAGCCATACAAAGGGCACTAAGCATAGAGTGTGAAAACTGAGTTTCCTTGAGAGCTGCTTGGAAGCCTGATGGTGTGTGAAGTTAGTGAGCCAAATGGAGTTGTTCTCCCACAAGAACCACTCGGCTGATCCTTCTTCAATATGCCCTTCACCAACATGCAGTGTTTCCTTGATTGAATTAGCTCTCACACCAATATTTGCGTCTAGAGCCTTTGCATTGAGGGCTATCTGAAAACGGCTGTGGCGCTGAAGTTGCCTGTGAATGTGGAGTTGGTGGCATGTGAAACCCGCATGTGGAGCATTCGTTTGTGTGGGATGCTCTACCATGTTCATTCCTAGATAATGCACTCAAAGGGCACTAAGCATAGAGTGTGAAAACTGAGTTTCCTTGAGAGCTGCTTGGAAGCCTGATGGTGTGTGAAGTTAGTGAGCCAAATGGAGTTGTTCTCCCACAAGAACCACTCGGCTGATCCTTCTTCAATATGCCCTTCACCAACATGCAGTGTTTCCTTGATTGAATTAGCTCTCACACCAATATTTGCGTCTAGAGCCTTTGCATTGAGGGCTATCTGAAAACGGCTGTGGCGCTGAAGTTGCCTGTGAATGTGGAGTTGTTGGCATGTGAAACCCGCATGTGGAGCATTCGTTTGTGTGGATGCTCTACCAGGTTCATTCCTAGATAATGCACTCAAAGGGCACTAAGCATAGAGTGTGAAAACTGAGTTTCCTTGAGAGCTGCTTGGAAGCCTGATGGTGTGTGAAGTTAGTGAGCCAAATGGAGTTGTTCTCCCACAAGAACCACTCGGCTGATCCTTCTTCAATATGCCCTTCACCAACATGCAGTGTTTCCTTGATTGAATTAGCTCTCACACCAATATTTGCGTCTAGAGCCTTTGCATTGAGGGCTATCTGAAAACAGCTGTGGCGCTGAAGTTGCCTGTGAATGTGGAGTTGGTGGCATGTGAAACCCGCATGTGGAGCATTCGTTTGTGTGGGATGCTCTACCAGGTTCATTCCTAGATAATGCACTCAAAGGGCACTAAGCATAGAGTGTGAAAACTGAGTTTGCTTGAGAGCTGCTTGGAAGCCTGATGGTGTGTGAAGTTAGTGAGCCAAATGGAGTTGTTCTCCCACAAGAACCACTCGGCTGATCCTTCTTCAATATGCCCTTCACCAACATGCAGTGTTTCCTTGATTGAATTAGCTCTCACACCAATATTTGCGTCTAGAGCCTTTGCATTGAAGGCTATCTGAAAACGGCGTTGGCGCTGAAGTTGCCTGTGAATGTGGAGTTGGTGGCATGTGAAACCCGCATGTGGAGCATTCGTTTGTGTGGGATGCTGACCAAGCTTCATTTCAGTCCTAGGCACACAACGAGCACTAAGCATAGAGTGTGAAAACTGAGTTTCCTTGAGAGCTGCTTGGAAGCCTGATGGTGTGTGAAGTTAGTGAGCCAAATGGAGTTGTTCTCCCACAAGAACCACTCGGCTGATCCTTCTTCAATATGCCCTTCACCAACATGCAGTGTTTCCTTGATTGAATTAGCTCTCACACCAATATTGGCGTCTAGAGCCTTTGCATTGAGGGCTATCTGAAAACGGCTGTGGCGCTGAAGTTGCCTGTGAATGTGGAGTTGGTGGCATGTGAAACCCGCATGTGGAGCATTCGTTTGTGTGGGATGCTCTACCAGATTCATTCCTAGATCATGCACTCAAAGGGCACTAAGCATAGAGTGTGAAAACTGAGTTTGCTTGAGAGCTGCTTGGAAGCCTGATGGTGTGTGAAGTTAGTGAGCCAAATGGAGTTGTTCTCCCACAAGAACCACTCGGCTGATCCTTCTTCAATATGCCCTTCACCAACATGCAGTGTTTCCTTGATTGAATTAGCTCTCACACCAATATTTGCGTCTAGAGCCTTTGCATTGAGGGCTATCTGAAAACGGCTGTGGCGCTGAATTTGCCTGTGAATGTGGAGTTGGTGGCATGTGAAACCCGCATGTGGAGCATTCGTTTGTGTGGGATGCTGACCAAGCTTCATTTCAGTCCTAGGCACACAAAGAGCACTAAGCATAGAGTGTGAAAACTGAGTTTCCTTGAGAGCTGCTTGGAAGCCTGATGGTGTGTGAAGTTAGTGAGCCAAATGGAGTTGTTCTCCCACAAGAACCACTCAGCTGATCCTTCTTCAATATGCCCTTCACCAACATGCAGTGTTTCCTTGATTGAATTAGCTCTCACACCAATATTTGCGTCTAGAGCCTTTGCATTGAGGGCTATCTGAAAACGGCTGTGGCGCTGAAGTTGCCTGTGAATGTGGAGTTGGTGGCATGTGAAACCCGCATGTGGAGCATTCGTTTGTGTGGGATGCTGACCAAGCTTCATTTTAGTCCTAGGCACACAAAGAGCACTAAGCATAGAGTGTGAAAACTGAGTTTCCTTGAGAGCTGCTTGGAAGCCTGATGGTGTGTGAAGTTAGTGAGCCAAATGGAGTTGTTCTCCCACAAGAACCACTCGGCTGATCCTTCTTCAATATGCCCTTCACCAACATGCAGTGTTTCCTTGATTGAATTAGCTCTCACACCAATATTTGCGTCTAGAGCCTTTGCATTGAGGGCTATCTGAAAACGGCTGTGGCGCTGAAGTTGCCTGTGAATGTGGAGTTGGTGGCATGTGAAACCCGCATGTGGAGCATTCGTTTGTGTGGGATGCTCTACCAGGTTCATTCCTAGATAATGCACTCAAAGGGCACTAAGCATAGAGTGTGAAAACTGAGTTTGCTTGAGAGCTGCTTGGAAGCCTGATGGTGTGTGAAGTTAGTGAGCCAAATGGAGTTGTTCTCCACACAAGAACCACTCGGCTGATCCTTCTTCAATATGCCCTTCACCAACATGCAGTGTTTCCTTGATTGAATTAGCTCTCACACCAATATTTGCGTCTAGAGCCTTTGCATTGAGGGCTATCTGAAAACGGCTGTGGCGCTGAAGTTGCCTGTGAATGTGGAGTTGGTGGCATGTGAAACCCGCATGTGGAGAATTCGTTTGTGTGGGATGCTCTACCAGGTTCATTCCTAGATAATGCACTCAAAGGGCACTAAGCATAGAGTGTGAAAACTGAGTTTCCTTGAGAGCTGCTTGGAAGCCTGATGGTGTGTGAAGTTAGTGAGCCAAATGGAGTTGTTCTCCCACAAGAACCACTCGGCTGATCCTTCTTCAATATGCCCTTCACCAACATGCAGTGTTTCCTTGATTGAATTAGCTCTCACACCAATATTTGCGTCTAGAGCCTTTGCATTGAGGGCTATCTGAAAACGGCTGTGGCGCTGAAGTTGGCTGTGAATGTGGAGTTGGTGGCATGTGAAACCCGCATGTGGAGCATTCGTTTGTGTGGGATGCTCTACCAGGTTCATTCCTAGATAATGCACTCAAAGGGCACTAAGCATAGAGTGTGAAAACTGAGTTTGCTTGAGAGCTGCTTGGAAGCCTGATGGTGTGTGAAGTTAGTGAGCCAAATGGAGTTGTTCTCCCACAAGAACCACTCGGCTGATCCTTCTTCAATATGCCCTTCACCAACATGCAGTGTTTCCTTGATTGAATTAGCTCTCACACCAATATTTGCGTCTAGAGCCTTTGCATTGAAGGCTATCTGAAAACGGCTGTGGCGCTGAAGTTGCCTGTGAATGTGGAGTTGGTGGCATGTGAAACCCGCATGTGGAGCATTCGTTTGTGTGGGATGCTGACCAAGCTTCATTTCAGTCCTAGGCACACAACGAGCACTAAGCATAGAGTGTGAAAACTGAGTTTCCTTGAGAGCTGCTTGGAAGCCTGATGGTGTGTGAAGTTAGTGAGCCAAATGGAGTTGTTCTCCCACAAGAACCACTCGGCTGATCGTTCTTCAATATGCCCTTCACCACCATGCAGTGTTTCCTTGATTGAATTAGCTCTCACACCAATATTGGCGTCTAGAGCCTTTGCATTGAGGGCTATCTGAAAACGGCTGTGGCGCTGAAGTTGCCTGTGAATGTGGAGTTGGTGGCATGTGAAACCCGCATGTGGAGCATTCGTTTGTGTGGGATGCTCTACCAGGTTCATTCCTAGATAATGCACTCAAAGGGCACTAAGCATAGAGTGTGAAAACTGAGTTTCCTTGAGAGCTGCTTGGAAGCCTGATGGTGTGTGAAGTTAGTGAGCCAAATGGAGTTGTTCTCCCACAAGAACCACTCGGCTGATCCTTCTTCAATATGCCCTTCACCAACATGCAGTGTTTCCTTGATTGAATTAGCTCTCACACCAATATTGGCGTCTAGAGCCTTTGCACTGGGGCTATCTGAAAACGGCTGTGGCGCTGAAGTTGCCTGTGAATGTGGAGTTGGTGGCATGTGAAACCCTCATGTGGAGCATTCGTTTGTGTGGGATGCTCGACCAGGTTCATTCCTAGATAATGCACTCAAAGGGCACTAAGCATAGAGTGTGAAAACTGAGTTTCCTTGAGAGCTGCTTGGAAGCCTGATGGTGTGTGAAGTTAGTGAGCCAAATGGAGTTGTTCTCCCACAAGAACCACTCGGCTGATCCTTCTTCAATACGCCCTTCACCAACATGCAGTGTTTCCTTGATTGAATTAGCTCTCACACCAATATTTGCGTCTAGAGCCTTTGCATTGAGGGCTATCTGAAAACGGCTGTGGCGCTGAAGTTGCCTGTGAATGTGGAGTTGGTGGCATGTGAAACCCGCATGTGGAGAATTCGTTTGTGTGGGATGCTCGACCAGGTTCATTCCTAGATAATGCACTCAAAGGGCACTAAGCATAGAGTGTGAAAACTGAGTTTGCTTGAGAGCTGCTTGGAAGCCTGATGGTGTGTGAAGTTAGTGAGCCAAATGGAGTTGTTCTCCCACAAGAACCACTCGGCTGATCCTTCTTCAATATGCCCTTCACCAACATGCAGTGTTTCCTTGATTGAATTAGCTCTCACACCAATATTTGCGTCTAGAGCCTTTGCATTGAAGGCTATCTGAAAACGGCTGTGGCGCTGAAGTTGCCTGTGAATGTGGAGTTGGTGGCATGTGAAACCCGCATGTGGAGCATTCGTTTGTGGGGGATGCTGACCAAGCTTCATTTCAGTCCTAGGCACACAACGAGCACTAAGCATAGAGTGTGAAAACTGAGTTTCCTTGAGAGCTGCTTGGAAGCCTGATGGTGTGTGAAGTTAGTGAGCCAAATGGAGTTGTTCTCCCACAAGAACCACTCGGCTGATCCTTCTTCAATATGCCCTTCACCAACATGCAGTGTTTCCTTGATTGAATTAGCTCTCACACCAATATTGGCGTCTAGAGCCTTTGCATTGAGGGCTATCTGAAAACGGCTGTGGCGCTGAAGTTGCCTGTGAATGTGGAGTTGGTGGCATGTGAAACCCGCATGTGGAGCATTCGTTTGTGTGGGATGCTCTACCAGATTCATTCCTAGATCATGCACTCAAAGGGCACTAAGCATAGAGTGTGAAAACTGAGTTTCCTTGAGAGCTGCTTGGAAGCCTGATGGTGTGTGAAGTTAGTGAGCCAAATGGAGTTGTTCTCCCACAAGAACCACTCGGCTGATCCTTCTTCAATATGCCCTTCACCAACATGCAGTGTTTCCTTGATTGAATTAGTTCTCACACCAATATTTGCGTCTAGAGCCTTTGCATTGAGGGCTATCTGAAAACGGCTGTGGCGCTGAAGTTGCCTGTGAATGTGGAGTAGTTGGCATGTGAAACCCGCATGTGGAGCATTCGTTTGTGTGGGATGCTGACCAAGCTTCATTTCAGTCCTAGGCACACAAAGAGCACTAAGCATAGAGTGTGAAAACTGAGTTTCCTTGAGAGCTGCTTGGAAGCCTGATGGTGTGTGAAGTTAGTGAGCCAAATGGAGTTGTTCTCCCACAAGAACCACTCGGCTGATCCTTCTTCAATATGCCCTTCACCAACATGCAGTGTTTCCTTGATTGAATTAGCTCTCACACCAATATTGGCGTCTAGAGCCTTTGCATTGAGGGCTATCTGAAAACGGCTGTGGCGCTGAAGTTGCCTGTGAATGTGGAGTAGTTGGCATGTGAAACCCGCATGTGGAGCATTCGTTTGTGTGGGATGCTGACCAAGCTTCATTTTAGTCCGAGGCACACAAAGAGCACTAAGCATAGAGTGTGAAAACTGAGTTTCCTTGAGAGCTGCTTGGAAGCCTGATGGTGTGTGAAGTTAGTGAGCCAAATGGAGTTGTTCTCCCACAAGAACCACTC